>NW_027469948.1:0-51311 GCF_051020765.1 Lasioglossum baleicum | reverse complement strand
AAGCACGATCACGATTTATTCGACGTTATGTCAGATTCGACGATTCTTCGTTTCAGAAGTGTATTTATGTGCGGAATCGCTGTTTCGCGTGTTAGATCAGTGCATTTGCATGCAAACATTCCAAATTGGCACAGAAACTCCGATCCGCACAAACACGATCACGATTTATTCGAGCTTATGTCAGATTCGACGATTCTTCGTTTCAGAAGTGTATTTCAGTGCGGAATCGCTGTTTCGCGCGCAAGATCAGTGCATTTGCAGGCAAGTATGCCAAATTGGAATAGAAACTCCGACACGGCAAGCACGATCACAATTTATTCGAGCCTATGTCAGTTTCGACATTCTTCGTTTCAGAAGTGTATTTCTGTGCGGAATCGCTGTTTCGCGTGCTAGATCAGTGCATTTGCATGCAAATATGCGAAATTGGCACGAAATCTCCGATTTGGCAAGCACGATCATGGTTTATTCGAGCTTATGTCAGATTCGACGATTATTTGTTTCACAAATGAATTTCTGTGCGGAATCGCCGTTTCGCGTGCTAGATCAGTGCATTTGTATGCAGATATGCGAAATTGGCACGGCAACTCCGATTTGGCAAGCACGATCACGATTTATTCGAGCTTATGTCAGATTCGACGATTATTCGTTTCACAAATGAATTTCTGTACGGAATCGCTGTTTAGCGTGCTAGATCAGTGCATTTGTATGCAAATATGCGAAATTGGTACGGAAACTCCGATTCGGCAAGCACGACCACGATTTATTCGAGCCTATGTCAGATTCGACGATTATTCGTTTCACAAATGAATTTCTGTACGGAATCGCTGTTTAGCGTGCTAGATCAGTGCATTTGTATTCAAATATACGAAATTGGCACGGAAACTTCGATTCGGCAAGCACGACCACGATTTATTCGAGATTATGTCAGATTCGACGATTCTTCGTTTGAGAAGTGTATTTCTGTGCGGAATCGCTGTCTCGCGCGCTAGATCAGTGCATTTGCATGCAAATATACGAAATTGGCACGAAAACTCCGATTCGGCAAGCACGATCACGATTTATTCGAGCTTATGTCAGATTCGACGATTATTTGTTTCACAAATGAATTTCTGTGCGGAATCGCTGTTTAGCGTGCTAGATCAGTGCATTTGTATGCAAATATGCGAAATTGGTACGGAAACTCCGATTCGGCAAGCACGACCACGATTTATTCGAGCTTATGTCAGATTCGACGATTCTTCGTTTCAGAAGTGTATTACTGTGCGGAATCGCTGTTTCGCGTGCTATATCAGTGCATTTGCATGCAAGTATGCGAAATTGGAATTGAAACTCCGACCCGGCAAGCACGATCACAATTTATTCGAGCCTATGTCAGATTCGACGATTATTCGTTTCACAAATGAATTTCTGTACGGAATCGCTGTTTAGCGTGCTAGATCAGTGCATTTGTATTCAAATATACGAAATTGGCACGGAAACTCCGATTCGGCAAGCACGACCACGATTTATTCGAGATTATGTCAGATTCGACGATTCTTCGTTTGAGAAGTGTATTTCTGTGCGGAATCGCTGTTTCGCGCGCTAGATCAGTGCATTTGCATGCAAGTATGCGAAATTGGAATTGAAACTCCGACCCGGCAAGCACGATCACAATTTATTCGAGCCTATGTCAGATTCGACGATTATTCGTTTCACAAATGAATTTCTGTACGGAATCGCTGTTTAGCGTGCTATATCAGTGCATTTGCATGCAAATATACGAAATTGGCACGAAAACTCCGATTCGGCAAGCACGATCACGATTTATTCGAGCTTATGTTAGATTCGACGATTATTTGTTTCACAAATGAATTTCTGTGCGGAATCGCCGTTTCGCGGGCTATATCAGTACATTTGCATGCAAGTATGCGAAATTGGAATTGAAACTCCGACCCAGCAAGCACGATCACAATTTATTCGAGCCTATGTCAGATTCGACGATTCTTCGTTTCAGAAGTGTATTTCTGTGCGGAATCGCTGTTTCGCGTGCTAGATCAGTGCATTTGTATGCAGATATGCGAAATTGGCACGGAAACTCCGATTTGGCAAGCACGATCACGATTTATTCGAGCTTACGTCAGATTCGACGATTCTTCGTTTCAGAAGTGTATTTCTGTGCGGAATCGCTGTTTCGCGCGCTAGATCAGTGCATTTGCAGGCAAGTATGCCAAATTGGAATAGAAACTCCGACACGGCAAGCACGATCACAATTTATTCGAGCCTATGTCAGATTCGTCGTTTCTTCGTTTCAGAAGTGTATTTCTGTGCGGAATCGCTGTTTCGCGTGCTAGATCAGTGCATTTGCATGCAAATATGCGAAATTGGCACGAAAACTCCGATTCGGCAAGCACGATCACGATTTATTCGAGCTTATGTCAGATTCGACGATTATTTGTTTCAGAAATGAATTTCTGTGCGGAATCGCCGTTTCGCGGGCTAGATCAGTGCATTTGCATGCAAACATGCCAAATTGGCACAGAAACTCCGACCCGTCAAGCACGATCACAATTTATTCGAGCCTATGTCAGATTCGACGATTCTTCGTTTCAGAAGTGTATTTCTGTGCGGAATCGCTGTTTCGCGTGCTAGATCAGTGCATTTGTATGCAGATATGCGAAATTGGCACGGAAACTCCGATTTGGCAAGCACGATCACAATTTATTCGAGCTTATGTCAGATTCGACGATTCTTCGTTTCAGAAGTGTATTTCTGTGCGGAATCGCTGTTTCGCGTGCTAGATCAGTGCATTTGCATGCAAATATGCGAAATTGGACAGAAACTCCGACCAGGCAAGCACGATCACAATTTATTCGAGCCTATGTCAGATTCGACGTTTCTTAGTTTTAGAAGTGTATTTCAGTGCGGAATCGCTGTTTCGCGCGCTAGATCAGTGCATTTGCATGCAAATATGCGAAATTGGCACGATATCTCCGATTTGGCAAGCACGATCATGGTTTATTCGAGCCTATGTCAGATTCGACGTTTCTTAGTTTCAGAAGTGTATTTCAGTGCGGAATCGCTGTTTCGCGTGCTAGATCAGTGCATTTGCATGCAAATATGCGAAATTGGCACGAAAACTCCGATTCGGCAAGCACGATCACGATTTATTCGAGCTTATGTCAGATTCGACGATTCTTCGTTTCAGAAGTGTATTTCTGTGCGGAATCGCTGTTTCGCGTGCTATATCAGTGCATTTGCATGCAAGTATGCGAAATTGGAATAGAAACTCCGACCCGGCAAGCACGATCACAATTTATTCGAGCCTATGTCAGTTTCGACGATTCTTCGTTTCAGAAGTGTATTTCTGTGCGGAATCGCTGTTTCGCGCGCTAGATCAGTGCATTTGCATGCAAATATGCGAAATTGGCACGAAATCTCCGATTTGGCAATCACGATCATGGTTTATTCGAGCTTATGTCAGATTCGACGATTCTTCGTTTCAGAAGTGTATTTCTGTGCGGAATCGCTGTTTCGCGTGCTAGATCAGTGCATTTGCAGGCAAGTATGCCAAATTGGAATAGAAACTCCGACACGGCAAGCACGGTCACGATTTATTCGACGTTATGTCAGATTCGACGATTCTTCGTTTCAGAAGTGTATTTCTGTGCGGAATCGCTGTTTCGCGTGCTAGATCAGTGCATTTATATGCAAATATGCGAAATTGGACAGAAACTCCGACCAGGCAAGCACGATCACAATTTATTCGAGCCTATGTCAGATTCGACGATTCTTCGTTTCAGAAGTGTATTTCTGTGCGTAATCGCTGTTTCGCGTGCTATATCAGTGCATTTGCATGCAAGTATGACAAATTGGAATAGAAACTCCGACCGCCAATCACGATCACGATTTATTAGAGCTTATGTCAGATTCGACGATTCTTCGTTTCAGAAGTGTATTTCAGTGCGGAATCGCTGTTTCGCGCGCTAGATCGGTGCATTTGCAGGCAAGTATGCCAAATTGGAATAGAAACTCCGACACGGCAAGCACGGTCACGATTTATTCGACGTTATGTCAGATTCGACGATTCTTCGTTTCAGAAGTGTATTTCTGTGCGGAATCGCTGTTTCGCGTGCTAGATCAGTGCATTTGCATGCAAATATGCGAAATTGGACAGAAACTCCGACCAGGCAAGCACGATCACAATTTATTCGAGCCTATGTCAGATTCGACGATTCTTCGTTTCAGAAGTGTATTTCAGTGCGGAATCGCTGTTTCGCGTGCTAGATCAGTGCATTTGCATACAAGTATGAGAAATTGGAATAGAAACCACGACCCGACAAGCACGATCACGATTTAATCGAGCTTATGGCAGATTCGACAATTATTCGTTTCACAAATGAATTTCTGTGCGGAATCGCTGTTTCGCGTAGTAGATCAGTGCATTTGCAAGCAAGTATGCCAAATTGGAATAGAAACTCCGATTCGGCAAGCACGATCACAATTTATTCGAGCCTATGTCAGATTCGACGATTCTTCGTTTCAGAAGTGTATTTCTGTGCGGAATCGCTGTTTCGCGTGCTATATCAGTGCATTTGCATGCAAGTATGCGAAATTTTAATAGAAACTCCGACCCGGCAAGCACGATCACAATTTATTCGAGCCTATGTCAGATTCGACGATTCTTTGTTTCAGAAGTGTATTTCTGTGCGGAATCGCTGTTTCGCGTGCTAGATCAGTGCATTTGTATGCAGATATGCGAAATTGGCACGGAAACTCCGATTCGGCAAGCACGATCACGATTTATTCGAGCTTATGTCAGATTCGACGATTCTTCGTTTCAGAAGTGTATTTCTGTGCGGAATCGCTGTTTCGCGTGCTATATCAGTGCATTTGCATGCAAGTATGCGAAATTTTAATAGAAACTCCGACCCGGCAAGCACGATCACAATTTATTCGAGCCTATGTCAGTTTCGACATTCTTCGTTTCAGAAGTGTATTTCTGTGCGGAATCGCTGTTTCGCGCGCTAGATCAGTGCATTTGCATGCAAATATGCGAAATTGGCACGAAATCTCCGATTTGGCAAGCACGATCAAGGTTTATTCGAGCTTATGTCAGATTCGACGATTATTCGTTTCACAAATGAATTTCTGTACGGAATCGCTGTTTAGCGTGCTAGATCAGTGCATTTGTATGCAAATATGCGAAATTGGTACGGAAACACCGATTCGGCAAGCACGACCACGATTTATTCGAGCTTATGTCAGATTCGACGATTCTTCGTTTCAGAAGTGTATTACTGTGCGGAATCGCTGTTTCGCATGCTATATCAGTGCATTTGCTTGCAAGTATGCGAAATTTTAATAGAAACTCCGACCCGGCAAGCACGATCACAATTTATTCGAGCCTATGTCAGTTTCGACATTCTTCGTTTCAGAAGTGTATTTCTGTGCGGAATCGCTGTTTCGCGCGCTAGATCAGTGCATTTGCATGCAAATATACGAAATTGGCACGAAAACTCCGATTCGGCAAGCACGATCACGATTTATTCGAGCTTATGTCAGATTCGACGATTATTTGTTTCACAAATGAATTTCTGTGCGGAATCGCTGTTTAGCGTGCTAGATCAGTGCATTTGTATTCAAATATACGAAATTGGCACGGAAACTCCGATTCGGCAAACACGATCACGTTTTATTCGAGCTTATGTCAGATTCGACGATTCTTCGTTTCAGAAGTGTATTTCAGTGCGGAATCGCTGTTTCGCGCGCTAGATCAGTGCATTTGCAGGCAAGTATGCCAAATTGGAATAGAAACTCCGACACGGCAAGCACGATCACGATTTATTCGACGTTATGTCAGATTCGACGATTCTTCGTTTCAGAAGTGTATTTCTGTGCGGAATCGCTGTTTCGCGTGCTAGATCAGTGCATTTGCATGCAAACATTCCAAATTGGCACAGAAACTCCGATCCGCACAAACACGATCACGTTTTATTCGAGCTTATGTCAGATTCGACGATTCTTCGTTTCAGAAGTGTATTTCAGTGCGGAATCGCTGTTTCGCGCGCTAGATCAGTGCATTTGCAGGCAAGTATGCCAAATTGGAATAGAAACTCCGACACGGCAAGCACGATCACGATTTATTCGACGTTATGTCAGATTCGACGATTCTTCGTTTCAGAAGTGTATTTATGTGCGGAATCGCTGTTTCGCGTGTTAGATCAGTGCATTTGCATGCAAACATTCCAAATTGGCACAGAAACTCCGATCCGCACAAACACGATCACGATTTATTCGAGCTTATGTCAGATTCGACGATTCTTCGTTTCAGAAGTGTATTTCAGTGCGGAATCGCTGTTTCGCGCGCTAGATCAGTGCATTTGCATGCAAATATGCGAAATTGGCACGAAATCTCCGATTTGGCAAGCACGATCATGGTTTATTCGAGCTTATGTCAGATTCGACGATTATTCGTTTCACAAATGAATTTCTGTACGGAATCGCTGTTTAGCGTGCTAGATCAGTGCATTTGTATGCAAATATGCGAAATTGGTACGGAAACTCCGATTCGGCAAGCACGACCACGATTTATTCGAGCCTATGTCAGATTCGACGATTATTCGTTTCACAAATGAATTTCTGTACGGAATCGCTGTTTAGCGTGCTAGATCAGTGCATTTGTATTCAACTATACGAAATTGGCACGGAAACTCCGATTCGGCAAGCACGACCACGATTTATTCGAGATTATGTCAGATTCGACGATTCTTCGTTTGAGAAGTGTATTTCTGTGCGGAATCGCTGTCTCGCGCGCTAGATCAGTGCATTTGCATGCAAATATACGAAATTGGCACGAAAACTCCGATTCGGCAAGCACGATCACGATTTATTCGAGCTTATGTCAGATTCGACGATTATTTGTTTCACAAATGAATTTCTGTGCGGAATCGCTGTTTAGCGTGCTAGATCAGTGCATTTGTATGCAGATATGCGAAATTGGCACGGAAACTCCGATTTGGCAAGCACGATCACGATTTATTCGAGCTTACGTCAGATTCGACGATTCTTCGTTTCAGAAGTGTATTTCTGTGCGGAATCGCTGTTTCGCGCGCTAGATCAGTGCATTTGCAGGCAAGTATGCCAAATTGGAATAGAAACTCCGACACGGCAAGCACGAACACGATTTATTCGACGTTATGTCAGATTCGACGATTCTTCGTTTCAGAAGTGTATTTCTGTGCGGAATCGCTGTTTCGCGTGTTAGATCAGTGCATTTGCATGCAAACATTCCAAATTGGCACAGAAACTCCGATCCGCACAAACACGATCACGATTTATTCGAGCTTATGTCAGATACGACGATTCTTCGTTTCAGAAGTGTATTTCAGTGCGGAATCGCTGTTTCGCGCGCTAGATCAGTGCATTTGCAGGCAGGTATGCCAAATTGGAATAGAAACTCCGACACGGCAAGCACGGTCACGATTTATTCGACGTTATGTCAGATTCGACGATTCTTCGTTTCAGAAGTGTATTTCTGTGCGGAATCGCTGTTTCGCGTGCTATATCAGTGCATTTGCATGCTAGTATGCGAAATTGGAATTGAAACTCCGACCCGGCAAGCACGATCACAATTTATTCGAGCCTATGTCAGATTCGACGATTATTCCTTTCACAAATGAATTTCTGTACGGAGTCGCTGTTTAGCGTGCTAGATCAGTGCATTTGTATTCAAATATACGAAATTGGCACGGAAACTCCGATTCGGCAAGCACGACCACGATTTATTCGAGATTATGTCAGATTCGACGATTCTTCGTTTGAGAAGTGTATTTCTGTGCGGAATCGTTGTTTCGCGCGCTAGATCAGTGTACTTGCATGCAAATATACGAAATTGGCACGAAAACTCCGATTCGGCAAGCACGATCACGATTTATTCGTGCTTATGTCAGATTCGACGATTCTTTGTTTCAGAAGTGTATTTCTGTGCGGAATCGCTGTTTCGCGTGCTAGATCAGTGCATTTGTATGCAGATATGCGAAATTGGCACGGAAACTCCGATTCGGCAAGCACGATCACGATTTATTCGAGCTTATGTCAGATTCGACGATTCTTCGTTTCAGAAGTGTATTTCTGTGCGGAATCGCTGTTTCGCGTGCTATATCAGTGCATTTGCATGCAAGTATGCGAAATTTTAATAGAAACTCCGACCCGGCAAGCACGATCACAATTTATTCGAGCCTATGTCAGTTTCGACATTCTTCGTTTCAGAAGTGTATTTCTGTGCGGAATCGCTGTTTCGCGCGCTAGATCAGTGCATTTGCATGCAAATATGCGAAATTGGCACGAAATCTCCGATTTGGCAAGCACGATCATGGTTTATTCGAGCTTATGTCAGATTCGACGATTATTCGTTTCACAAATGAATTTCTGTACGGAATCGCTGTTTAGCGTGCTAGATCAGTGCATTTGTATGCAAATATGCGAAATTGGTACGGAAACACCGATTCGGCAAGCACGACCACGATTTATTCGAGCTTATGTCAGATTCGACGATTCTTCGTTTCAGAAGTGTATTACTGTGCGGAATCGCTGTTTCGCATGCTATATCAGTGCATTTGCTTGCAAGTATGCGAAATTTTAATAGAAACTCCGACCCGGCAAGCACGATCACAATTTATTCGAGCCTATGTCAGTTTCGACATTCTTCGTTTCAGAAGTGTATTTCTGTGCGGAATCGCTGTTTCGCGCGCTAGATCAGTGCATTTGCATGCAAATATACGAAATTGGCACGAAAACTCCGATTCGGCAAGCACGATCACGATTTATTCGAGCTTATGTCAGATTCGACGATTATTTGTTTCACAAATGAATTTCTGTGCGGAATCGCTGTTTAGCGTGCTAGATCAGTGCATTTGTATTCAAATATACGAAATTGGCACGGAAACTCCGATTCGGCAAACACGATCACGTTTTATTCGAGCTTATGTCAGATTCGACGATTCTTCGTTTCAGAAGTGTATTTCAGTGCGGAATCGCTGTTTCGCGCGCTAGATCAGTGCATTTGCAGGCAAGTATGCCAAATTGGAATAGAAACTCCGACACGGCAAGCACGATCACGATTTATTCGACGTTATGTCAGATTCGACGATTCTTCGTTTCAGAAGTGTATTTCTGTGCGGAATCGCTGTTTCGCGTGCTAGATCAGTGCATTTGAATGCAAACATTCCAAATTGGCACAGAAACTCCGATCCGCACAAACACGATCACGTTTTATTCGAGCTTATGTCAGATTCGACGATTCTTCGTTTCAGAAGTGTATTTCAGTGCGGAATCGCTGTTTCGCGCGCTAGATCAGTGCATTTGCAGGCAAGTATGCCAAATTGGAATAGAAACTCCGACACGGCAAGCACGATCACGATTTATTCGACGTTATGTCAGATTCGACGATTCTTCGTTTCAGAAGTGTATTTATGTGCGGAATCGCTGTTTCGCGTGTTAGATCAGTGCATTTGCATGCAAACATTCCAAATTGGCACAGAAACTCCGATCCGCACAAACACGATCACGATTTATTCGAGCTTATGTCAGATTCGACGATTCTTCGTTTCAGAAGTGTATTTCAGTGCGGAATCGCTGTTTCGCGCGCTAGATCAGTGCATTTGCATGCAAATATGCGAAATTGGCACGAAATCTCCGATTTGGCAAGCACGATCATGGTTTATTCGAGCTTATGTCAGATTCGACGATTATTCGTTTCACAAATGAATTTCTGTACGGAATCGCTGTTTAGCGTGCTAGATCAGTGCATTTGTATGCAAATATGCGAAATTGGTACGGAAACTCCGATTCGGCAAGCACGACCACGATTTATTCGAGCCTATGTCAGATTCGACGATTATTCGTTTCACAAATGAATTTCTGTACGGAATCGCTGTTTAGCGTGCTAGATCAGTGCATTTGTATTCAACTATACGAAATTGGCACGGAAACTCCGATTCGGCAAGCACGACCACGATTTATTCGAGATTATGTCAGATTCGACGATTCTTCGTTTGAGAAGTGTATTTCTGTGCGGAATCGCTGTCTCGCGCGCTAGATCAGTGCATTTGCATGCAAATATACGAAATTGGCACGAAAACTCCGATTCGGCAAGCACGATCACGATTTATTCGAGCTTATGTCAGATTCGACGATTATTTGTTTCACAAATGAATTTCTGTGCGGAATCGCTGTTTAGCGTGCTAGATCAGTGCATTTGTATGCAGATATGCGAAATTGGAACGGAAACTCCGATTTGGCAAGCACGATCACGATTTATTCGAGCTTACGTCAGATTCGACGATTCTTCGTTTCAGAAGTGTATTTCTGTGCGGAATCGCTGTTTCGCGCGCTAGATCAGTGCATTTGCAGGCAAGTATGCCAAATTGGAATAGAAACTCCGACACGGCAAGCACGAACACGATTTATTCGACGTTATGTCAGATTCGACGATTCTTCGTTTCAGAAGTGTATTTCTGTGCGGAATCGCTGTTTCGCGTGTTAGATCAGTGCATTTGCATGCAAACATTCCAAATTGGCACAGAAACTCCGATCCGCACAAACACGATCACGATTTATTCGAGCTTATGTCAGATACGACGATTCTTCGTTTCAGAAGTGTATTTCAGTGCGGAATCGCTGTTTCGCGCGCTAGATCAGTGCATTTGCAGGCAGGTATGCCAAATTGGAATAGAAACTCCGACACGGCAAGCACGGTCACGATTTATTCGACGTTATGT
Organism: Lasioglossum baleicum; assembly: GCF_051020765.1. Lineage (NCBI taxonomy): Eukaryota > Metazoa > Arthropoda > Insecta > Hymenoptera > Halictidae > Lasioglossum > Lasioglossum baleicum. The sequence goes on along the minus strand of NW_027469948.1, from coordinate 40,554 downwards.
CAGATTCGACGATTCTTCGTTTCAGAAGTGTATTTCTGTGCGGAATCGCTGTTTCGCGTGCTATATCAGTGCATTTGCATGCTAGTATGCGAAATTGGAATTGAAACTCCGACCCGGCAAGCACGATCACAATTTATTCGAGCCTATGTCAGATTCGACGATTATTCCTTTCACAAATGAATTTCTGTACGGAATCGCTGTTTAGCGTGCTAGATCAGTGCATTTGTATTCAAATATACGAAATTGGCACGGAAACTCCGATTCGGCAAGCACGACCACGATTTATTCGAGATTATGTCAGATTCGACGATTCTTCGTTTGAGAAGTGTATTTCTGTGCGGAATCGTTGTTTCGCGCGCTAGATCAGTGTACTTGCATGCAAATATACGAAATTGGCACGAAAACTCCGATTCGGCAAGCACGATCACGATTTATTCGTGCTTATGTCAGATTCGACGATTATTTGTTTCACAAATGAATTCCTGTGCGGAATCGCTGTTTAGCGTGCTAGATCAGTGCATTTGTATGCAAATATGCGAAATTGGTACGGAAACTCCGATTCGGCAAGCACGACCACGATTTATTCGAGCTTATGTCAGATTCGACGATTCTTCGTTTCAGAAGTGTATTACTGTGCGGAATCGCTGTTTCGCGTGCTATATCAGTGCATTTGCATGCAAATATGCGAAATTGGTACGGAAACTCCGATTCGGCAAGCACGACCACGATTTATTCGAGCTTATGTCAGATTCGACGATTCTTCGTTTCAGAAGTGTATTACTGTGCGGAATCGCTGTTTCGCGTGCTATATCAGTGCATTTGCATGCAAGTATGCGAAATTGGAATTGAAACTCCGACCCGGCAAGCACGATCACAATTTATTCGAGCCTATGTCAGATTCGACGATTATTCGTTTCACAAATGAATTTCTGTACGGAATCGCTGTGTAGCGTGCTAGATCAGTGCATTTGTATTCAAATATACGAAATTGGCACGGAAACTCCGATTCGGCAAACACGACCACGATTTATTCGAGATTATGTCAGATTCGACGATTCTTCGTTTGAGAAGTGTATTTCTGTGCGGAATCGCTGTTTCGCGCGCTAGATCAGTGCATTTGCATGCAAATATACGAAATTGGCACGAAAACTCCGATTCGGCAAGGACGATCACGATTTATTCGAGCTTATGTCAGATTCGACGATTATTTGTTTCACAAATGAATTTCTGTGCGGAATCGCCGTTTCGCGGGCTAGATCAGTGCATTTGCATGCAAACATGCCAAATTGGCACAGAAACTCCGACCCGTCAAGCACGATCACAATTTATTCGAGCCTATGTCAGATTCGACGATTCTTCGATTCAGAAGTGTATTTCTGTGCGGAATCGCTGTTTCGCGTGCTAGATCAGTGCATTTGTATGCAGATATGCGAAATTGGCACGGAAACTCCGATTTGGCAAGCACGATCACGATTTATTCGAGCTTACGTCAGATTCGACGATTCTTCGTTTCAGAAGTGTATTTCTGTGCGGAATCGCTGTTTCGCGCGCTAGATCAGTGCATTTGCAGGCAAGTATGCCAAATTGGAATAGAAACTCCGACACGGCAAGCACGAACACGATTTATTCGACGTTATGTCAGATTCGACGATTCTTCGTTTCAGAAGTGTATTTCTGTGCGGAATCGCTGTTTCGCGTGTTAGATCAGTGCATTTGCATGCAAACATTCCAAATTGGCACAGAAACTCCGATCCGCACAAACACGATCACGATTTATTCGAGCTTATGTCAGATACGACGATTCTTCGTTTCAGAAGTGTATTTCAGTGCGGAATCGCTGTTTCGCGCGCTAGATCAGTGCATTTGCAGGCAGGTATGCCAAATTGGAATAGAAACTCCGACACGGCAAGCACGGTCACGATTTATTCGACGTTATGTCAGATTCGACGATTCTTCGTTTCAGAAGTGTATTTCTGTGCGGAATCGCTGTTTCGCGTGCTATATCAGTGCATTTGCATGCTAGTATGCGAAATTGGAATTGAAACTCCGACCCGGCAAGCACGATCACAATTTATTCGAGCCTATGTCAGATTCGACGATTATTCGTTTCACAAATGAATTTCTGTACGGAATCGCTGTTTAGCGTGCTAGATCAGTGCATTTGTATTCAAATATACGAAATTGGCACGGAAACTCCGATTCGGCAAGCACGACCACGATTTATTCGAGATTATGTCAGATTCGACGATTCTTCGTTTGAGAAGTGTATTTCTGTGCGGAATCGTTGTTTCGCGCGCTAGATCAGTGTACTTGCATGCAAATATACGAAATTGGCACGAAAACTCCGATTCGGCAAGCACGATCACGATTTATTCGTGCTTATGTCAGATTCGACGATTATTTGTTTCACAAATGAATTCCTGTGCGGAATCGCTGTTTAGCGTGCTAGATCAGTGCATTTGTATGCAAATATGCGAAATTGGTACGGAAACTCCGATTCGGCAAGCACGACCACGATTTATTCGAGCTTATGTCAGATTCGACGATTCTTCGTTTCAGAAGTGTATTACTGTGCGGAATCGCTGTTTCGCGTGCTATATCAGTGCATTTGCATGCAAGTATGCGAAATTGGAATTGAAACTCCGACCCGGCAAGCACGATCACAATTTATTCGAGCCTATGTCAGATTCGACGATTATTCGTTTCACAAATGAATTTCTGTACGGAATCGCTGTTTAGCGTGCTATATCAGTGCATTTGCATGCAAATATACGAAATTGGCACGAAAACTCCGATTCGGCAAGCACGATCACGATTTATTCGAGCTTATGTCAGATTCGACGATTATTTGTTTCACAAATGAATTTCTGTGCGGAATCGCCGTTTCGCGGGCTATATCAGTGCATTTGCATGCAAGTATGCGAAATTGGAATTGAAACTCCGACCCGGCAAGCACGATCACAATTTATTCGAGCCTATGTCAGATTCGACGATTCTTCGTTTCAGAAGTGTATTTCTGTGCGGAATCGCTGTTTCGCGTGCTAGATCAGTGCATTTGTATGCAGATATGCGAAATTGGCACGGAAACTCCGATTTGGCAAGCACGATCACGATTTATTCGAGCTTACGTCAGATTCGACGATTCTTCGTTTCAGAAGTGTATTTCTGTGCGGAATCGCTGTTTCGCGCGCTAGATCAGTGCATTTGCAGGCAAGTATGCCAAATTGGAATAGAAACTCCGACACGGCAAGCACGATCACGATTTATTCGACGTTATGTCAGATTCGACGATTCTTCGTTTCAGAAGTGTATTTCTGTGCGGAATCGCTGTTTCGCGTGCTAGATCAGTGCATTTGCATGCAAATATGCGAAATTGGCACGAAAACTCCGATTCGGCAAGCACGATCACGATTTATTCGAGCTTATGTCAGATTCGACGATTATTTGTTTCACAAATGAATTTCTGTGCGGAATCGCTGTTTTGCGTGCTAGATCAGTGCATTTGTATGCAAATATGCGAAATTGGTACGGAAACTCCGATTCGGCAAGCACGACCACGATTTATTCGAGCTTATGTCAGATTCGACGATTCTTCGTTTCAGAAGTGTATTACTGTGCGGAATCGAAGTTTCGCGTGCTATATCAGTGCATTTGCATGCAAGTATGCGAAATTGGAATTGAAACTCCGACCCGGCAAGCACGATCACAATTTATTCGAGCCTATATCAGATCCGACGATTATTCGTTTCACAAATGAATTTCTGTACGGAATCGCAGTTTAGCGTGCTAGATCAGTGCATTTGTATTCAAATATACGAAATTGGCACGGAAACTCCGATTCGGCAAGCACGACCACGATTTATTCGAGATTATGTCAGATTCGACGATTCTTCGTTTGAGAAGTGTATTTCTGTGCGGAATCGCTGTTTCGCGCGCTAGATCAGTGCATTTGCATGCAAATATACGAAATTGGCACGAAAACTCCGATTCGGCAAGCACGATCACGATTTATTCGAGCTTATGTCAGATTCGACGATTATTTGTTTCACAAATGAATTTCTGTGCGGAATCGCCGTTTCGCGGGCTAGATCAGTGCATTTGCATGCAAACATGCCAAATTGGCACAGAAACTCCGACCCGTCAAGCACGATCACAATTTATTCGAGCCTATGTCAGATTCGACGAATCTTCGTTTCAGAAGTGTATTTCTGTGCGGAATCGCTGTTTCGCGTGCTATATCAGTGCATTTGCATGTAAGTATGCGAAATTTTAATAGAAACTCCGACCCGGCAAGCACGATCACAATTTATTCGAGCTTATGTCAGATTCGACGATTCTTCGTTTCAGAAGTGTATTACTGTGCGGAATCGCTGTTTCGCGTGCTATATCAGTGCATTTGTATGCAGATATGCGAAATTGGCACGGAAACTCCGATTTGGCAATCACGATCACGATTTATTCGAGCTTACGTCAGATTCGACGATTCTTCGTTTCAGAAGTGTATTTCTGTGCGGAATCGCTGTTTCGCGCGCTAGATCAGTGCATTTGCAGGCAAGTATGCCAAATTGGAATAGAAACTCCGACACGGCAAGCACGATCACGATTTATTCGACGTTATGTCAGATTCGACGATTCTTCGTTTCAGAAGTGTATTTCTGTGCGGAATCGCTGTTTCGCGTGCTAGATCAGTGCATTTGCATGCAAACATTCCAAATTGGCACAGAAACTCCGATCCGCACAAACACGATCACGTTTTATTCGAGCTTATGTCAGATTCGACGATTCTTCGTTTCAGAAGTGTATTTCAGTGCGGAATCGCTGTTTCGCGCGCTAGATCAGTGCATTTGCAGGCAAGTATGCCAAATTGGAATAGAAACTCCGACACGGCAAGCACGATCACGATTTATTCGACGTTATGTCAGATTCGACGATTCTTCGTTTCAGAAGTGTATTTATGTGCGGAATCGCTGTTTCGCGTGTTAGATCAGTGCATTTGCATGCAAACATTCCAAATTGGCACAGAAACTCCGATCCGCACAAACACGATCACGATTTATTCGAGCTTATGTCAGATTCGACGATTCTTCGTTTCAGAAGTGTATTTCAGTGCGGAATCGCTGTTTCGCGCGCTAGATCAGTGCATTTGCAGGCAAGTATGCCAAATTGGAATAGAAACTCCGACACGGCAAGCACGATCACAATTTATTCGAGCCTATGTCAGTTTCGACATTCTTCTTTTCAGAAGTGTATTTCTGTGCGGAATCGCTGTTTCGCGCGCTAGATCAGTGCATTTGCATGCAAATATGCGAAATTGGCACGAAATCTCCGATTTGGCAAGCACGATCACGATTTATTCGAGCTTACGTCAGATTCGACGATTCTTCGTTTCAGAAGTGTATTTCTGTGCGGAATCGCTGTTTCGCGCGCTAGATCAGTGCATTTGCAGGCAAGTATGCCAAATTGGAATAGAAACTCCGACACGGCAAGCACGATCACGATTTATTCGACGTTATGTCAGATTCGACGATTCTTCGTTTCAGAAGTGTATTTCTGTGCGGAATCGCTGTTTCGCGTGCTAGATCAGTGCATTTGCATGCAAATATGCGAAATTGGCACGAAAACTCCGATTCGGCAAGCACGATCACGATTTATTCGAGCTTATGTCAGATTCGACGATTATTTGTTTCACAAATGAATTTCTGTGCGGAATCGCTGTTTTGCGTGCTAGATCAGTGCATTTGTATGCAAATATGCGAAATTGGCACAGAAACTCCGACCCGTCAAGCACGATCACAATTTATTCGAGCCTATGTCAGATTCGACGATTCTTCGTTTCAGAAGTGTATTACTGTGCGGAATCGCTGTTTCGCGTGCTATATCAGTGCATTTGTATGCAGATATGCGAAATTGGCACGGAAACTCCGATTTGGCAAGCACGATCACGATTTATTCGAGCTTACGTCAGATTCGACGATTCTTCGTTTCAGAAGTGTATTTCTGTGCGGAATCGCTGTTTCGCGCGCTAGATCAGTGCATTTGCAGGCAAGTATGCCAAATTGGAATAGAAACTCCGACACGGCAAGAACGATCACGATTTATTCGACGTTATGTCAGATTCGACGATTCTTCGTTTCAGAAGTGTATTTCTGTGCGGAATCGCTGTTTCGCGTGCTAGATCAGTGCATTTGCATGCAAACATTCCAAATTGGCACAGAAACTCCGATCCGCACAAACACGATCACGTTTTATTCGAGCTTATGTCAGATTCGACGATTCTTCGTTTCAGAAGTGTATTTCAGTGCGGAATCGCTGTATCGCGCGCTAGATCAGTGCATTTGCAGGCAAGTATGCCAAATTGGAATAGAAACTCCGACACGGCAAGCACGATCACGATTTATTCGACGTTATGTCAGATTCGACGATTCTTCGTTTCAGAAGTGTATTTATGTGCGGAATCGCTGTTTCGCGTGTTAGATCAGTGCATTTGCATGCAAACATTCCAAATTGGCACAGAAACTCCGATCCGCACAAACACGATCACGATTTATTCGAGCTTATGTCAGATTCGACGATTCTTCGTTTCAGAAGTGTATTTCAGTGCGGAATCGCTGTTTCGCGCGCTAGATCAGTGCATTTGCAGGCAAGTATGCCAAATTGGAATAGAAACTCCGACACGGCAAGCACGATCACAATTTATTCGAGCCTATGTCAGTTTCGACATTCTTCTTTTCAGAAGTGTATTTCTGTGCGGAATCGCTGTTTCGCGCGCTAGATCAGTGCATTTGCATGCAAATATGCGAAATTGGCACGAAATCTCCGATTTGGCAAGCACGATCATGGTTTATTCGAGCTCATGTCAGATTCGACGATTATTCGTTTCACAAATGAATTTCTGTACGGAATCGCTGTTTAGCGTGCTAGATCAGTGCATTTGTATGCAAATATGCGAAATTGGTACGGAAACTCCGATTCGGCAAGCACGACCACGATTTATTCGAGCTTATGTCAGATTCGACGATTCTTCGTTTCAGAAGTGTATTACTGTGCGGAATCGCTGTTTCGCGTGCTATATCAGTGCATTTGCATGCAAGTATGCGAAATTGGAATTGAAACTCCGACCCGGCAAGCACGATCACAATTTATTCGAGCCTATGTCAGATTCGACGATTATTCGTTTCACAAATGAATTTCTGTACGGAATCGCTGTTTAGCGTGCTAGATCAGTGCATTTGTATTCAAATATACGAAATTGGCACGGAAACTCCGATTCGGCAAGCACGACCACGATTTATTCGAGATTATGTCAGATTCGACGATTCTTCGTTTGAGAAGTGTATTTCTGTGCGGAATCGCTGTCTCGCGCGCTAGATCAGTGCATTTGCATGCAAATATACGAAATTGGCACGAAAACTCCGATTCGGCAAGCACGACCACGATTTATTCGAGATTATGTCAGATTCGACGATTCTTCGTTTCAGAAGTGTATTACTGTGCGGAATCGCTGTTTCGCGTGCTATATCAGTGCATTTGCATGCAAGTATGCGAAATTGGAATTGAAACTCCGACCCGGCAAGCACGATCACAATTTATTCGAGCCTATGTCAGATTCGACGATTATTCGTTTCACAAATGAATTTCTGTACGGAATCGCTGTTTAGCGTGCTAAATCAGTGCATTTGTATTCAAATATACGAAATTGGCACGGAAACTCCGATTCGGCAAGCACGACCACGATTTATTCGAGATTATGTCAGATTCGACGATTCTTCGTTTGAGAAGCGTATTTCTGTGCGGAATCGCTGTTTCGCGCGCTATATCAGTGCATTTGCATGCAAGTATGCGAAATTGGAATTGAAACTCCGACCCGGCAAGCACGATCACAATTTATTCGAGCCTATGTCAGATTCGACGATTATTCGTTTCACAAATGAATTTCTGTGCGGAATCGCCGTTTAGCGTGCTAGATCAGTGCATTTGTATGCAAATATGCGAAATTGGTACGGAAACTCCGATTCGGCAAGCACGACCACGATTTATTCGAGCTTATGTCAGATTCGACGATTCTTCGTTTCAGAAGTGTATTACTGTGCGGAATCGCTGTTTCGCGTGCTATATCAGTGCATTTGCATGCAAGTATGCGAAATTGGAATTGAAACTCCGACCCGGCAAGCACGATCACAATTTATTCGAGCCTATGTCAGATTCGACGATTCTTCGTTTCAGAAGTGTATTTCTGTGCGGAATCGCTGTTTCGCGTGCTAGATCAGTGCATTTGCATGCAAATATGCGAAATTGGACAGAAACTCCGACCAGGCAAGCACGATCACAATTTATTCGAGCCTATGTCAGATTCGACGATTCTTCGTTTCAGAAGTGTATTTCTGTGCGGAATCGCTGTTTCGCGTGCTATATCAGTGCATTTGCATGCTAGTATGCGAAATTGGAATTGAAACTCCGACCCGGCAAGCACGATCACAATTTATTCGAGCCTATGTCAGATTCGACGATTATTCGTTTCACAAATGAATTTCTGTACGGAATCGCTGTTTAGCGTGCTAGATCAGTGCATTTGTATTCAAATATACGAAATTGGCACGGAAACTCCGATTCGGCAAGCACGACCACGATTTATTCGAGATTATGTCAGATTCGACGATTCTTCGTTTGAGAAGTGTATTTCTGTGCGTAATCGTTGTTTCGCGCGCTAGATCAGTGTACTTGCATGCAAATATACGAAATTGGCACGAAAACTCCGATTCGGCAAGCACGATCACGATTTATTCGTGCTTATGTCAGATTCGACGATTATTTGTTTCACAAATGAATTCCTGTGCGGAATCGCTGTTTAGCGTGCTAGATCAGTGCATTTGTATGCAAATATGCGAAATTGGTACGGAAACTCCGATTCGGCAAGCACGACCACGATTTATTCGAGCTTATGTCAGATTCGACGATTCTTCGTTTCAGAAGTGTATTACTGTGCGGAATCGCTGTTTCGCGTGCTATATCAGTGCATTTGCATGCAAGTATGCGAAATTGGAATTGAAACTCCGACCCGGCAAGCACGATCACAATTTATTCGAGCCTATGTCAGATTCGACGATTATTCGTTTCACAAATGAATTTCTGTACGGAATCGCTGTTTAGCGTGCTATATCAGTGCATTTGCATGCAAATATACGAAATTGGCACGAAAACTCCGATTCGGCAAGCACGATCACGATTTATTCGAGCTTATGTCAGATTCGACGATTATTTGTTTCACAAATGAATTTCTGTGCGGAATCGCCGTTTCGCGGGCTATATCAGTGCATTTGCATGCAAGTATGCGAAATTGGAATTGAAACTCCGACCCGGCAAGCACGATCACAATTTATTCGAGCCTATGTCAGATTCGACGATTCTTCGTTTCAGAAGTGTATTTCTGTGCGGAATCGCTGTTTCGCGTGCTAGATCAGTGCATTTGTATGCAGATATGCGAAATTGGCACGGAAACTCCGATTTGGCAAGCACGATCACGATTTATTCGAGCTTACGTCAGATTCGACGATTCTTCGTTTCAGAAGTGTATTTCTGTGCGGAATCGCTGTTTCGCGCGCTAGATCAGTGCATTTGCAGGCAAGTATGCCAAATTGGAATAGAAACTCCGACACGGCAAGCACGATCACGATTTATTCGACGTTATGTCAGATTCGACGATTCTTCGTTTCAGAAGTGTATTTCTGTGCGGAATCGCTGTTTCGCGTGCTAGATCAGTGCATTTGCATGCAAATATGCGAAATTGGCACGAAAACTCCGATTCGGCAAGCACGATCACGATTTATTCGAGCTTATGTCAGATTCGACGATTATTTGTTTCACAAATGAATTTCTGTGCGGAATCGCTGTTTTGCGTGCTAGATCAGTGCATTTGTATGCAAATATGCGAAATTGGTACGGAAACTCCGATTCGGCAAGCACGACCACGATTTATTCGAGCTTATGTCAGATTCGACGATTCTTCGTTTCAGAAGTGTATTACTGTGCGGAATCGCTGTTTCGCGTGCTATATCAGTGCATTTGCATGCAAGTATGCGAAATTGGAATTGAAACTCCGACCCGGCAAGCACGATCACAATTTATTCGAGCCTATATCAGATCCGACGATTATTCGTTTCACAAATGAATTTCTGTACGGAATCGCAGTTTAGCGTGCTAGATCAGTGCATTTGTATTCAAATATACGAAATTGGCACGGAAACTCCGATTCGGCAAGCACGACCACGATTTATTCGAGATTATGTCAGATTCGACGATTCTTCGTTTGAGAAGTGTATTTCTGTGCGGAATCGCTGTTTCGCGCGCTAGATCAGTGCATTTGCATGCAAATATACGAAATTGGCACGAAAACTCCGATTCGGCAAGCACGATCACGATTTATTCGAGCTTATGTCAGATTCGACGATTATTTGTTTCACAAATGAATTTCTGTGCGGAATCGCCGTTTCGCGGGCTAGATCAGTGCATTTGCATGCAAACATGCCAAATTGGCACAGAAACTCCGACCCGTCAAGCACGATCACAATTTATTCGAGCCTATGTCAGATTCGACGAATCTTCGTTTCAGAAGTGTATTTCTGTGCGGAATCGCTGTTTCGCGTGCTATATCAGTGCATTTGCATGTAAGTATGCGAAATTTTAATAGAAACTCCGACCCGGCAAGCACGATCACAATTTATTCGAGCTTATGTCAGATTCGACGATTCTTCGTTTCAGAAGTGTATTACTGTGCGGAATCGCTGTTTCGCGTGCTATATCAGTGCATTTGTATGCAGATATGCGAAATTGGCACGGAAACTCCGATTTGGCAATCACGATCACGATTTATTCGAGCTTACGTCAGATTCGACGATTCTTCGTTTCAGAAGTGTATTTCTGTGCGGAATCGCTGTTTCGCGCGCTAGATCAGTGCATTTGCAGGCAAGTATGCCAAATTGGAATAGAAACTCCGACACGGCAAGCACGATCACGATTTATTCGATGTTATGTCAGATTCGACGATTCTTCGTTTCAGAAGTGTATTTCTGTGCGGAATCGCTGTTTCGCGTGCTAGATCAGTGCATTTGCATGCAAACATTCCAAATTGGCACAGAAACTCCGATCCGCACAAACACGATCACGTTTTATTCGAGCTTATGTCAGATTCGACGATTCTTCGTTTCAGAAGTGTATTTCAGTGCGGAATCGCTGTTTCGCGCGCTAGATCAGTGCATTTGCAGGCAAGTATGCCAAATTGGAATAGAAACTCCGACACGGCAAGCACGATCACAATTTATTCGAGCCTATGTCAGTTTCGACGTTCTTCTTTTCAGAAGTGTATTTCTGTGCGGAATCGCTGTTTCGCGCGCTAGATCAGTGCATTTGCATGCAAATATGCGAAATTGGCACGAAATCTCCGATTTGGCAAGCACGATCACGATTTATTCGAGCTTACGTCAGATTCGACGATTCTTCGTTTCAGAAGTGTATTTCTGTGCGGAATCGCTGTTTCGCGCGCTAGATCAGTGCATTTGCAGGCAAGTATGCCAAATTGGAATAGAAACTCCGACACGGCAAGCACGAACACGATTTATTCGACGTTATGTCAGATTCGACGATTCTTCGTTTCAGAAGTGTATTTCTGTGCGGAATCGCTGTTTCGCGTGTTAGATCAGTGCATTTGCATGTAAACATTCCAAATTGGCACAGAAACTCCGATCCGCACAAACACGATCACGATTTATTCGAGCTTATGTCAGATTCGACGATTCTTCGTTTCAGAAGTGTATTTCAGTGCGGAATCGCTGTTTCGCGCGCTAGATCAGTGCATTTGCAGGCAGGTATGCCAAATTGGAATAGAAACTCCGACACGGCAAGCACGGTCACGATTTATTCGACGTTATGTCAGATTCGACGATTCTTCGTTTCAGAAGTGTATTTCTGTGCGGAATCGCTGTTTCGCGTGCTATATCAGTGCATTTGCATGCTAGTATGCGAAATTGGAATTGAAACTCCGACCCGGCAAGCACGATCACAATTTATTCGAGCCTATGTCAGATTCGACGATTATTCGTTTCACAAATGAATTTCTGTACGGAATCGCTGTTTAGCGTGCTAGATCAGTGCATTTGTATTCAAATATACGAAATTGGCACGGAAACTCCGATTCGGCAAGCACGACCACGATTTATTCGAGATTATGTCAGATTCGACGATTCTTCGTTTGAGAAGTGTATTTCTGTGCGGAATCGTTGTTTCGCGCGCTAGATCAGTGTATTTGCATGCAAATATACGAAATTGGCACGAAAACTCCGATACGGCAAGCACGATCACGATTTATTCGTGCTTATGTCACATTCGACGATTATTTGTTTCACAAATGAATTCCTGTGCGGAATCGCTGTTTAGCGTGCTAGATCAGTGCATTTGTATGCAAATATGCGAAATTGGTACGGAAACTCCGATTCGGCAAGCACGACCACGATTTATTCGAGCTTATGTCAGATTCGACGATTCTTCGTTTCAGAAGTGTATTACTGTGCGGAATCGCTGTTTCGCGTGCTATATCAGTGCATTTGCATGCAAGTATGCGAAATTGGAATTGAAACTCCGACCCGGCAAGCACGATCACAATTTATTCGAGCCTATGTCAGATTCGACGATTATTCGTTTCACAAATGAATTTCTGTACGGAATCGCTGTTTAGCGTGCTATATCAGTGCATTTGCATGCAAATATACGAAATTGGCACGAAAACTCCGATTCGGCAAGCACGATCACGATTTATTCGAGCTTATGTCAGATTCGACGATTATTTGTTTCACAAATGAATTTCTGTGCGGAATCGCCGTTTCGCGGGCTATATCAGTGCATTTGCATGCAAGTATGCGAAATTGGAATTGAAACTCCGACCCGGCAAGCACGATCACAATTTATTCGAGCCTATGTCAGATTCGACGATTCTTCGTTTCAGAAGTGTATTTCTGTGCGGAATCGCTGTTTCGCGTGCTAGATCAGTGCATTTGTATGCAGATATGCGAAATTGGCACGGAAACTCCGATTTGGCAAGCACGATCACGATTTATTCGAGCTTACGTCAGATTCGACGATTCTTCGTTTCAGAAGTGTATTTCTGTGCGGAATCGCTGTTTCGCGCGCTAGATCAGTGCATTTGCAGGCAAGTATGCCAAATTGGAATAGAAACTCCGACACGGCAAGCACGATCACGATTTATTCGACGTTATGTCAGATTCGACGATTCTTCGTTTCAGAAGTGTATTTCTGTGCGGAATCGCTGTTTCGCGTGCTAGATCAGTGCATTTGCATGCAAATATGCGAAATTGGCACGAAAACTCCGATTCGGCAAGCACGATCACGATTTATTCGAGCTTAGGTCAGATTCGACGATTATTTGTTTCACAAATGAATTTCTGTGCGGAATCGCTGTTTTGCGTGCTAGATCAGTGCATTTGTATGCAAATATGCGAAATTGGTACGGAAACTCCGATTCGGCAAGCACGACCACGATTTATTCGAGCTTATGTCAGATTCGACGATTCTTCGTTTCAGAAGTGTATTACTGTGCGGAATCGCTGTTTCGCGTGCTATATCAGTGCATTTGCATGCAAGTATGCGAAATTGGAATTGAAACTCCGACCCGGCAAGCACGATCACAATTTATTCGAGCCTATATCAGATCCGACGATTATTCGTTTCACAAATGAATTTCTGTACGGAATCGCAGTTTAGCGTGCTAGATCAGTGCATTTGTATTCAAATATACGAAATTGGCACGGAAACTCCGATTCGGCAAGCACGACCACGATTTATTCGAGATTATGTCAGATTCGACGATTCTTCGTTTGAGAAGTGTATTTCTGTGCGGAATCGCTGTTTCGCGCGCTAGATCAGTGCATTTGCATGCAAATATACGAAATTGGCACGAAAACTCCGATTCGGCAAGCACGATCACGATTTATTCGAGCTTATGTCAGATTCGACGATTATTTGTTTCACAAATGAATTTCTGTGCGGAATCGCCGTTTCGCGGGCTAGATCAGTGCATTTGCATGCAAACATGCCAAATTGGCACAGAAACTCCGACCCGTCAAGCACGATCACAATTTATTCGAGCCTATGTCAGATTCGACGATTCTTCGTTTCAGAAGTGTATTACTGTGCGGAATCGCTGTTTCGCGTGCTATATCAGTGCATTTGTATGCAGATATGCGAAATTGGCACGGAAACTCCGATTTGGCAAGCACGATCACGATTTATTCGAGCTTACGTCAGATTCGACGATTCTTCGTTTCAGAAGTGTATTTCTGTGCGGAATCGCTGTTTCGCGCGCTAGATCAGTGCATTTGCAGGCAAGTATGCCAAATTGGAATAGAAACTCCGACACGGCAAGCACGATCACGATTTATTCGACGTTATGTCAGATTCGACGATTCTTCGTTTCAGAAGTGTATTTCTGTGCGGAATCGCTGTTTCGCGTGCTAGATCAGTGCATTTGCATGCAAACATTCCAAATTGGCACAGAAACTCCGATCCGCACAAACACGATCACGTTTTATTCGAGCTTATGTCAGATTCGACGATTCTTCGTTTCAGAAGTGTATTTCAGTGCGGAATCGCTGTTTCGCGCGCTAGATCAGTGCATTTGCAGGCAAGTATGCCAAATTGGAATAGAAACTCCGACACGGCAAGCACGATCACGATTTATTCGACGTTATGTCAGATTCGACGATTCTTCGTTTCAGAAGTGTATTTATGTGCGGAATCGCTGTTTCGCGTGTTAGATCAGTGCATTTGCATGCAAACATTCCAAATTGGCACAGAAACTCCGATCCGCACAAACACGATCACGATTTATTCGAGCTTATGTCAGATTCGACGATTCTTCGTTTCAGAAGTGTATTTCAGTGCGGAATCGCTGTTTCGCGCGCTAGATCAGTGCATTTGCAGGCAAGTATGCCAAATTGGAATAGAAACTCCGACACGGCAAGCACGATCACAATTTATTCGAGCCTATGTCAGTTTCGACATTCTTCTTTTCAGAAGTGTATTTCTGTGCGGAATCGCTGTTTCGCGCGCTAGATCAGTGCATTTGCATGCAAATATGCGAAATTGGCACGAAATCTCCGATTTGGCAAGCACGATCATGGTTTATTCGAGCTCATGTCAGATTCGACGATTATTCGTTTCACAAATGAATTTCTGTACGGAATCGCTGTTTAGCGTGCTAGATCAGTGCATTTGTATGCAAATATGCGAAATTGGTACGGAAACTCCGATTCGGCAAGCACGACCACGATTTATTCGAGCTTATGTCAGATTCGACGATTCTTCGTTTCAGAAGTGTATTACTGTGCGGAATCGCTGTTTCGCGTGCTATATCAGTGCATTTGCATGCAAGTATGCGAAATTGGAATTGAAACTCCGACCCGGCAAGCACGATCACAATTTATTCGAGCCTATGTCAGATTCGACGATTATTCGTTTCACAAATGAATTTCTGTGCGGAATCGCTGTTTAGCGTGCTAGATCAGTGCATTTGTATGCAAATATGCGAAATTGGTACGGAAACTCCGATTCGGCAAGCACGACCACGATTTATTCGAGCTTATGTCAGATTCGACGATTCTTCGTTTCAGAAGTGTATTACTGTGCGGAATCGCTGTTTCGCGTGCTATATCAGTGCATTTGCATGCAAGTATGCGAAATTGGAATTGAAACTCCGACCCGGCAAGCACGATCACAATTTATTCGAGCCTATGTCAGATTCGACGATTATTCGTTTCACAAATGAATTTCTGTACGGAATCGCTGTTTAGCGTGCTAAATCAGTGCATTTGTATTCAAATATACGAAATTGGCACGGAAACTCCGATTCGGCAAGCACGACCACGATTTATTCGAGATTATGTCAGATTCGACGATTCTTCGTTTGAGAAGCGTATTTCTGTGCGGAATCGCTGTTTCGCGCGCTATATCAGTGCATTTGCATGCAAGTATGCGAAATTGGAATTGAAACTCCGACCCGGCAAGCACGATCACAATTTATTCGAGCCTATGTCAGATTCGACGATTATTCGTTTCACAAATGAATTTCTGTGCGGAATCGCCGTTTAGCGTGCTAGATCAGTGCATTTGTATGCAAATATGCGAAATTGGTACGGAAACTCCGATTCGGCAAGCACGACCACGATTTATTCGAGCTTATGTCAGATTCGACGATTCTTCGTTTCAGAAGTGTATTACTGTGCGGAATCGCTGTTTCGCGCGCTAGATCAGTGCATTTGCAGGCAAGTATGCCAAATTGGAATAGAAACTCCGACACGGCAAGCACGATCACGATTTATTCGACGTTATGTCAGATTCGACGATTCTTCGTTTCAGAAGTGTATTTCTGTGCGGAATCGCTGTTTCGCGTGCTAGATCAGTGCATTTGCATGCAAACATTCCAAATTGGCACAGAAACTCCGATCCGCACAAACACGATCACGTTTTATTCGAGCTTATGTCAGATTCGACGATTCTTCGTTTCAGAAGTGTATTTCAGTGCGGAATCGCTGTTTCGCGCGCTAGATCAGTGCATTTGCAGGCAAGTATGCCAAATTGGAATAGAAACTCCGACACGGCAAGCACGATCACGATTTATTCGACGTTATGTCAGATTCGACGATTCTTCGTTTCAGAAGTGTATTTATGTGCGGAATCGCTGTTTCGCGTGTTAGATCAGTGCATTTGCATGCAAACATTCCAAATTGGCACAGAAACTCCGATCCGCACAAACACGATCACGATTTATTCGAGCTTATGTCAGATTCGACGATTCTTCGTTTCAGAAGTGTATTTCAGTGCGGAATCGCTGTTTCGCGCGCTAGATCAGTGCATTTGCAGGCAAGTATGCCAAATTGGAATAGAAACTCCGACACGGCAAGCACGATCACAATTTATTCGAGCCTATGTCAGTTTCGACATTCTTCTTTTCAGAAGTGTATTTCTGTGCGGAATCGCTGTTTCGCGCGCTAGATCAGTGCATTTGCATGCAAATATGCGAAATTGGCACGAAATCTCCGATTTGGCAAGCACGATCATGGTTTATTCGAGCTCATGTCAGATTCGACGATTATTCGTTTCACAAATGAATTTCTGTACGGAATCGCTGTTTAGCGTGCTAGATCAGTGCATTTGTATGCAAATATGCGAAATTGGTACGGAAACTCCGATTCGGCAAGCACGACCACGATTTATTCGAGCTTATGTCAGATTCGACGATTCTTCGTTTCAGAAGTGTATTACTGTGCGGAATCGCTGTTTCGCGTGCTATATCAGTGCATTTGCATGCAAGTATGCGAAATTGGAATTGAAACTCCGACCCGGCAAGCACGATCACAATTTATTCGAGCCTATGTCAGATTCGACGATTATTCGTTTCACAAATGAATTTCTGTGCGGAATCGCTGTTTAGCGTGCTAGATCAGTGCATTTGTATGCAAATATGCGAAATTGGTACGGAAACTCCGATTCGGCAAGCACGACCACGATTTATTCGAGCTTATGTCAGATTCGACGATTCTTCGTTTCAGAAGTGTATTACTGTGCGGAATCGCTGTTTCGCGTGCTATATCAGTGCATTTGCATGCAAGTATGCGAAATTGGAATTGAAACTCCGACCCGGCAAGCACGATCACAATTTATTCGAGCCTATGTCAGATTCGACGATTATTCGTTTCACAAATGAATTTCTGTACGGAATCGCTGTTTAGCGTGCTAAATCAGTGCATTTGTATTCAAATATACGAAATTGGCACGGAAACTCCGATTCGGCAAGCACGACCACGATTTATTCGAGATTATGTCAGATTCGACGATTCTTCGTTTGAGAAGCGTATTTCTGTGCGGAATCGCTGTTTCGCGCGCTATATCAGTGCATTTGCATGCAAGTATGCGAAATTGGAATTGAAACTCCGACCCGGCAAGCACGATCACAATTTATTCGAGCCTATGTCAGATTCGACGATTATTCGTTTCACAAATGAATTTCTGTGCGGAATCGCCGTTTAGCGTGCTAGATCAGTGCATTTGTATGCAAATATGCGAAATTGGTACGGAAACTCCGATTCGGCAAGCTCGACCACGATTTATTCGAGCTTATGTCAGATTCGACGATTCTTCGTTTCAGAAGTGTATTACTGTGCGGAATCGCTGTTTCGCGTGCTATATCAGTGCATTTGCATGCAAGTATGCGAAATTGGAATTGAAACTCCGACCCGGCAAGCACGATCACAATTTATTCGAGCCTATGTCAGATTCGACGATTATTCGTTTCACAAATGAATTTCTGTACGGAATCGCTGTTTAGCGTGCTAGATCAGTGCATTTGTATTCAAATATACGAAATTGGCACGGAAACTCCGATTCGGCAAGCACGACCACGATTTATTCGAGATTATGTCAGATTCGACGATTCTTCGTTTGAGAAGTGTATTTCTGTGCGGAATCGCTGTTTCGCGTGCTAGATCAGTGCATTTGCATGCAAATATGCGAAATTGGACAGAAACTCCGACCAGGCAAGCACGATCACAATTTATTCGAGCCTATGTCAGATTCGACGATTCTTCGTTTCAGAAGTGTATTTCAGTGCGGAATCGCTGTTTCGCGTGCTAGATCAGTGCATTTGCATACAAGTATGAGAAATTGGAATAGAAACCACGACCCGACAAGCACGATCGCGATTTAATCGAGCTTATGGCAGATTCGACGATTCTTCGTTTGAGAAGTGTATTTCTTTGCGGAATCGCTGTTTCGCGTGCTAGTTCAGTGCATTTGCATGCAAATATGAGAAATTGGCACGAAAAATCCGATTCGGCAAGGACGATCACGATTTATTCGAGCTTATGTCAGATTCGACAATTATTCGTTTCACAAATGAATTTCTGTGCGGAATCGCTGTTTCGCGTAGTAGATCAGTGCATTTGCAAGCAAGTATGCCAAATTGGAATAGAAACTCCGACCCGGCAAGCACGATCACGATTTATTCGAGCTTATGTCAGATTCGACGATTCTTTGTTTCAGAAGTGTATTTCTGTGCGGAATCGCTGTTTCGCGTGCTAGATCAGTGCATTTGCATGCAAACATTCCAAATTGGCACAGAAACTCCGATCCGCACAAACACGATCACGATTTATTCGAGCGTATGTCAGATTCGACGATTCTTCGTTTCAGAAGTGTATTTCTGTGCGGAATCGCTGTTTCGCGCGCTAGATCAGTGCATTTGCATGCAAGTATGCGAAATTGGAATTGAAACTCCCACCCGACAAGCACGGTCACGATTTATTCGACGTTATGTCAGATTCGACGATTCTTCGTTTCAGAAGTGTATTTCTGTGCGGAATCGCTGTTTCGCGCGCTAGATCAGTGCATTTGCATGCAAATATACGAAATTGGCACGAAAACTCCGATTCGGCAAGCACGATCACGATTTATTCGAGCTTATGTCAGATTCGACGATTATTTGTTTCACAAATGAATTTCTGTGCGGAATCGCCGTTTCGCGGGCTAGATCAGTGCATTTGCATGCAAACATGCCAAATTGGCACAGAAACTCCGACCCGTCAAGCACGATCACAATTTATTCGAGCCTATGTCAGATTCGACGATTCTTCGTTTCAGAAGTGTATTTCTGTGCGGAATCGCTGTTTCGCGTGCTAGATCAGTGCATTTGTATGCAGATATGCGAAATTGGCACGGTAACTCCGTTTTGGCAAGCACGATCACGATTTATTCGAGCTTACGTCAGATTCGACGATTCTTCGTTTCAGAAGTGTATTTCTGTGCGGAATCGTTGTTTCGCGCGCTAGATCAGTGCATTTGCAGGCAAGTATGCCAAATTGGAATAGAAACTCCGACACGGCAAGCACGATCACGATTTATTCGACGTTATGTCAGATTCGACGATTCTTCGTTTCAGAAGTGTATTTCTGTGCGGAATCGCTGTTTCGCGTGTTAGATCAGTGCATTTGCATGCAAACATTCCAAATTGGCACAGAAACTCCGATCCGCACAAACACGATCACGATTTATTCGAGCTTCTGTCAGATTCGACGATTCTTCGTTTCAGAAGTGTATTTCAGTGCGGAATCGCTGTTTCGCGCGCTAGATCAGTGCATTTGCAGGCAGGTATGCCAAATTGGAATAGAAACTCCGACACGGTAAGCACGGTCACGATTTATTCGACGTTATGTCAGATTCGACGATTCTTCGTTTCAGAAGTGTATTTCTGTGCGGAATCGCTGTTTCGCGTGCTAGATCAGTGCATTTGCATGCAAATATGCGAAATTGGACAGAAACTCCGACCAGGCAAGCACGATCACAATTTATTCGAGCCTATGTCAGATTCGACGATTCTTCGTTTCAGAAGTGTATTTCAGTGCGGAATCGCTGTTTCGCGTGCTAGATCAGTGCATTTGCATACAAGTATGAGAAATTGGAATAGAAACCACGACCCGACAAGCACGATCGCGATTTAATCGAGCTTATGGCAGATTCGACGATTCTTCGTTTCAGAAGTGTATTTCTTTGCGGAATCGCTGTTTCGCGTGCTAGATCAGTGCATTTGCATGCAAATATGCGAAATTGGCACGAAAACTCCGATTCGGCAAGGACGATCACGATTTATTCGAGCTTATGTCAGATTCGACAATTATTCGTTTCACAAATGAATTTCTGTGCGGAATCGCTGTTTCGCGTAGTAGATCAGTGCATTTGCAAGCAAGTATGCCAAATTGGAATAGAAACTCCGACCCGGTAGCACGATCACGATTTATTCGAGCTTATGTCAGATTCGACGATTCTTGGTTTCAGAAGTGTATTTCTGTGCGGAATCGCTGTTTCGCGTGCTAGATCAGTGCATTTGTATGCAAGTATGCGAAATTTTAATAGAAACTCCGAACCGGCAAGCACGATCACAATTTATTCCAGCTTATGTCAGATTCGACGATTCTTCGTTTCAGAAGTGTATTTCTGTGCGGAATCGCTGTTTCGCGTGCTATATCAGTGCATTTGCATGCAAGTATGCGAAATTTTAATAGAAACTCCGACCCGGCAAGCACGATCACAATTTATTCGAGCCTATGTCAGTTTCGACATTCTTCGTTTCAGAAGTGTATTTCTGTGCGGAATCGCTGTTTCGCGTAGTAGATCAGTGCATTTGTATGCAGATATGCGAAATTGGCACGGAAACTCCGATTCGGCAAGCACGATCACGATTTATTCGAGCTTATGTCAGATTCGACGATTCTTCGTTTCAGAAGTGTATTTCTGTGCGGAATCGCTGTTTCGCGCGCTAGATCAGTGCATTTGCATGCAAATATACGAAATTGGCACGGAAACTCCGATTCGGCAAGCACGATCACGATTTATTCGAGCTTATGTCAGATTCGACGATTCTTCGTTTCAGAAGTGTATTACTGTGCGGAATCGCTGTTTCGCGTACTATATCAGTGCATTTGCATGCAAGTATGCGAAATTGGAATTGAAACTCCGACCCGGCAAGCACGATCGCAATTTATTCGAGCCTATGTCAGATTCGACGATTATTCGTTTCACAAATGAATTTCTGTACGGAATCGCTGTTTAGCGTGCTAGATCAGTGCATTTGTATTCAAATATACGAAATTGGCACGGAAACTCCGATTCGGCAAGCACGACCACGATTTATTCGAGATTATGTCAGATTCGACGATTCTTCGTTTGAGAAGTGTATTTCTGTGCGGAATCGCTGTTTCGCGTGCTATATCAGTGCATTTGCATGCAAGTATGCGAAATTTTAATAGAAACTCCGACCCGGCAAGCACGATCACGATTTATTCGAGCTTATGTCAGATTCGACGATTATTTGTTTCACAAATGAATTTCTGTACGGAATCGCTGTTTAGCGTGCTAGATCAGTGCATTTGTATTCAAATATACGAAATTGGCACGGAAACTCCGATTCGGCAAGCACGACCACGATTTATTCGAGATTATGTCAGATTCGACGATTCTTCGTTTGAGAAGTGTATTTCTGTGCGGAATCGCTGTTTCGCGTGCTATATCAGTGCATTTGCATGCAAGTATGCGAAATTTTAATAGAAACTCCGACCCGGCAAGCACGATCACGATTTATTCGAGCTTATGTCAGATTCGACGATTATTTGTTTCACAAATGAATTTCTGTGCGGAATCGCTGTTTAGCGTGCTAGATCAGTGCATTTGTATGCAAATATGCGAAATTGGTACGGAAACTCCGATTCGGCAAGCACGACCACGATTTATTCGAGCTTATGTCAGATTCGACGATTCTTCGTTTCAGAAGTGTATTACTGTGCGGAATCGCTGTTTCGCGTGCTATATCAGTGCATTTGCATGCAAGTATGCGAAATTGGAATTGAAACTCCGACCCGGCAAGCACGATCACAATTTATTCGAGCCTATGTCAGATTCGACGATTATTCGTTTCACAAATGAATTTCTGTACGGAATCGCTGTTTAGCGTGCTAGATCAGTGCATTTGTATTCAAATATACGAAATTGGCACGGAAACTCCGATTCGGCAAGCACGACCACGATTTATTCGAGATTATGTCAGATTCGACGATTCTTCGTTTGAGAAGTGTATTTCTGTGCGGAATCGCTGTTTCGCGCGCTAGATCAGTGCATTTGCATGCAAATATACGAAATTGGCACGAAAACTCCGATTCGGCAAGCACGATCACGATTTATTCGAGCTTATGTCAGATTCGACGATTATTTGTTTCACAAATGAATTTCTGTGCGGAATCGCCGTTTCGCGGGCTAGATCAGTGCATTTGCATGCAAACATGCCAAATTGGCACAGAAACTCCGACCCGTCAAGCACGATCACAATTTATTCGAGCCTATGTCAGATTCGACGATTCTTCGTTTCAGAAGTGTATTTCTGTGCGGAATCGCTGTTTCGCGTCCTAGATCAGTGCATTTGCATGCAAATATGCGAAATTGGACAGAAACTCCGACCCGTCAAGCACGATCACAATTTATTCGAGCCTATGTCAGATTCGACGATTCTTCGTTTCAGAAGTGTATTTCTGTGCGGAATCGCTGTTTCGCGTGCTAGATCAGTGCATTTGTATGCAGATATGCGAAATTGGCACGGAAACTCCGATTTGGCAAGCACGATCACGATTTATTCGAGCTTATGTCAGATTCGACGATTCTTCGTTTCAGAAGTGTATTTCTGTGCGGAATCGCTGTTTCGCGTGCTATATCAGTGCATTTGCATGCAAATATGCGAAATTGGCACGAAAACTCCGATTCGGCAAGGACGATCACGATTTATTCGAGCTTATGTCAGATTCGACAATTATTCGTTTCACAAATGAATTTCTGTGCGGAATCGCTGTTTCGCGTAGTAGATCAGTGCATTTGTATTCAAATATACGAAATTGGCACGGAAACTCCGATTCGGCAAGCACGACCACGATTTATTCGAGCTTATGTCAGATTCGACGATTATTTGTTTCACAAATGAATTTCTGTGCGGAATCGCCGTTTCGCGGGCTAGATCAGTGCATTTGCATGCAAACATGCCAGATTGGCACAGAAACTCCGACCCGTCAAGCACGATCACAATTTATTCGAGCCTATGTCAGATTCGACGATTCTTCGTTTCAGAAGTGTATTTCTGTGCGGAATCGCTGTTTCGCGCGCTAGATCAGTGCATTTGCATGCAAATATACGAAATTGGCACGAAAACTCCGATTCGGCAAGCACGATCACGATTTATTCGAGCTTATGTCAGATTCGACGATTATTTGTTTCACAAATGAATTTCTGTGCGGAATCGCCGTTTCGCGGGCTAGATCAGTGCATTTGCATGCAAACATGCCAGATTGGCACAGAAACTCCGACCCGTCAAGCACGATCACAATTTATTCGAGCCTATGTCAGATTCGACGATTCTTCGTTTCAGAAGTGTATTTCAGTGCGGAATCGCTGTTTCGCGCGCTAGATCAGTGCATTTGCAGGCAGGTATGCCAAATTGGAATAGAAACTCCGACACGGTAAGCACGGTCACGATTTATTCGACGTTATGTCAGATTCGACGATTCTTCGTTTCAGAAGTGTATTTCTGTGCGGAATCGCTGTTTCGCGTGCTAGATCAGTGCATTTGCATGCAAATATGCGAAATTGGACAGAAACTCCGACCAGGCAAGCACGATCACAATTTATTCGAGCCTATGTCAGATTCGACGATTCTTCGTTTCAGAAGTGTATTTCAGTGCGGAATCGCTGTTTCGCGTGCTAGATCAGTGCATTTGCATACAAGTATGAGAAATTGGAATAGAAACCACGACCCGACAAGCACGATCGCGATTTAATCGAGCTTATGGCAGATTCGACGATTCTTCGTTTCAGAAGTGTATTTCTTTGCGGAATCGCTGTTTCGCGTGCTAGATCAGTGCATTTGCATGCAAATATGCGAAATTGGCACGAAAACTCCGATTCGGCAAGGACGATCACGATTTATTCGAGCTTATGTCAGATTCGACAATTATTCGTTTCACAAATGAATTTCTGTGCGGAATCGCTGTTTCGCGTAGTAGATCAGTGCATTTGCAAGCAAGTATGCCAAATTGGAATAGAAACTCCGACCCGACAAGCACGATCACGATTTATTCGAGCTTATGTCAGATTCGACGATTCTTGGTTTCAGAAGTATATTTCTGTGCGGAATCGCTGTTTCGCGTGCTAGATCAGTGCATTTGTATGCAGATATGCGAAATTGGCACGGAAACTCCGATTCGGCAAGCACGATCACGATTTATTCGAGCTTATGTCAGATTCGACGATTCTTCGTTTCAGAAGTGTATTTCTGTGCGGAATCGCTGTTTCGCGTTCTATATCAGTGCATTTGCATGCAAGTATGCGAAATTTTAATAGAAACTCCGACCCGGCAAGCACGATCACAATTTATTCCAGCTTATGTCAGATTCGACGATTCTTCGTTTCAGAAGTGTATTTCTGTGCGGAATCGCTGTTTCGCGTGCTATATCAGTGCATTTGCATGCAAGTATGCGAAATTTTAATAGAAACTCCGACCCGGCAAGCACGATCACAATTTATTCGAGCCTATGTCAGTTTCGACATTCTTCGTTTCAGAAGTGTATTTCTGTGCGGAATCGCTGTTTCGCGTAGTAGATCAGTGCATTTGTATGCAGATATGCGAAATTGGCACGGAAACTCCGATTCGACAAGCACGATCACGATTTATTCGAGCTTATGTCAGATTCGACGATTCTTCGTTTCAGAAGTGTATTTCTGTGCGGAATCGCTGTTTCGCGAGCTAGATCAGTGCATTTGCATGCAAATATACGAAATTGGCACGGAAACTCCGATTCGGCAAGCACGATCACGATTTATTCGAGCTTATGTCAGATTCGACGATTCTTCGTTTCAGAAGTGTATTTCTGTGCGGAATCGCTGTTTCGCGTGCTATATCAGTGCATTTGCATGCAAGTATGCGAAATTTTAATAGAAACTCCGACCCGGCAAGCACGATCACAATTTATTCGAGCCTATGTCAGTTTTGACGATTCTTCGTTTCAGAAGTGTATTTCTGTGCGGAATCGCTGTTTCGCGTGCTATATCAGTGCATTTGCATGCAAGTATGCGAAATTGGAATTGAAACTCCGACCCGGCAAGCACGATCACAATTTATTCGAGCCTATATCAGATCCGACGATTATTCGTTTCACAAATGAATTTCTGTACGGAATCGCAGTTTAGCGTGCTAGATCAGTGCATTTGTATTCAAATATACGAAATTGGCACGGAAACTCCGATTCGGCAAGCACGACCACGATTTATTCGAGGTTATGTCAGATTCGACGATTCTTCGTTTCAGAAGTGTATTTCTGTGCGGAATCGCTGTTTCGCGCGCTAGATCAGTGCATTTGCATGCAAATATACGAAATTGGCACGAAAACTCCGATTCGGCAAGCACGATCACGATTTATTCGAGCTTATGTCAGATTCGACGATTATTTGTTTCACAAATGAATTTCTGTGCGGAATCGCCGTTTCGCGGGCTAGATCAGTGCATTTGCATGCAAACATGCCAAATTGGCACAGAAACTCCGACCCGTCAAGCACGATCACAATTTATTCGAGCCTATGTCAGATTCGACGAATCTTCGTTTCAGAAGTGTATTTCTGTGCGGAATCGCTGTTTCGCGTGCTATATCAGTGCATTTGCATGTAAGTATGCGAAATTTTAATAGAAACTCCGACCCGGCAAGCACGATCACAATTTATTCGAGCTTATGTCAGATTCGACGATTCTTCGTTTCAGAAGTGTATTACTGTGCGGAATCGCTGTTTCGCGTGCTATATCAGTGCATTTGTATGCAGATATGCGAAATTGGCACGGAAACTCCGATTTGGCAAGCACGATCACGATTTATTCGAGCTTACGTCAGATTCGACGATTCTTCGTTTCAGAAGTGTATTTCTGTGCGGAATCGCTGTTTCGCGCGCTAGATCAGTGCATTTGCAGGCAAGTATGCCAAATTGGAATAGAAACTCCGACACGGCAAGCACGATCACGATTTATTCGACGTTATGTCAGATTCGACGATTCTTCGTTTCAGAAGTGTATTTCTGTGCGGAATCGCTGTTTCGCGTGCTAGATCAGTGCATTTGCATGCAAGTATGCGAAATTGGAATTGAAACTCCGACCCGGCAAGCACGATCACAATTTATTCGAGCCTATATCAGATCCGACGATTATTCGTTTCACAAATGAATTTCTGTACGGAATCGCAGTTTAGCGTGCTAGATCAGTGCAT
Organism: Lasioglossum baleicum; assembly: GCF_051020765.1. Classification (NCBI taxonomy): domain Eukaryota; kingdom Metazoa; phylum Arthropoda; class Insecta; order Hymenoptera; family Halictidae; genus Lasioglossum; species Lasioglossum baleicum. The sequence continues at coordinate 13,660 of NW_027469948.1, read as the reverse complement.
TTGTATTCAAATATACGAAATTGGCACGGAAACTCCGATTCGGCAAGCACGACCACGATTTATTCGAGATTATGTCAGATTCGACGATTCTTCGTTTGAGAAGTGTATTTCTGTGCGGAATCGCTGTTTCGCGCGCTAGATCAGTGCATTTGCATGCAAATATACGAAATTGGCACGAAAACTCCGATTCGGCAAGCACGATCACGATTTATTCGAGCTTATGTCAGATTCGACGATTATTTGTTTCACAAATGAATTTCTGTGCGGAATCGCCGTTTCGCGGGCTAGATCAGTGCATTTGCATGCAAACATGCCAGATTGGCACAGAAACTCCGACCCGTCAAGCACGATCACAATTTATTCGAGCCTATGTCAGATTCGACGATTCTTCGTTTCAGAAGTGTATTTCAGTGCGGAATCGCTGTTTCGCGCGCTAGATCAGTGCATTTGCAGGCAGGTATGCCAAATTGGAATAGAAACTCCGACACGGTAAGCACGGTCACGATTTATTCGACGTTATGTCAGATTCGACGATTCTTCGTTTCAGAAGTGTATTTCTGTGCGGAATCGCTGTTTCGCGTGCTAGATCAGTGCATTTGCATGCAAATATGCGAAATTGGACAGAAACTCCGACCAGGCAAGCACGATCACAATTTATTCGAGCCTATGTCAGATTCGACGATTCTTCGTTTCAGAAGTGTATTTCAGTGCGGAATCGCTGTTTCGCGTGCTAGATCAGTGCATTTGCATACAAGTGTGAGTTACAATTTAGAGAGCTCAAATGGAGCGAAGTTTTGGGTAAGATTCAGCACATATATGATGCAGTAAACAACTGTAATATTAATAATATGTACAAATTAGCGGAGTCCAGAAATATTACAGTAAACGAGTAAGCTTAAAACTAACCTGAATCAATACAATTGCCGATAGCAAACCTTTGTATACATCGATACAATAACATCGATGCTAACAGCTCGGAGTCTTGTTACATACTGACTCTCACGCGCGTGTCGACAAGCGATGAAGCCAAGCTTGATTACGCACAGGCTTACATCCCCCCTTTTTAAGACCGAGGGTCCCTTCCATCGGTGAAAGGAACAATCTTACTAGCATGAAAAATATTTGACTCATTTTTCCTTAATCTACTATCTAACAAGAACATTACATCAGAAATTTTCTCTTTAATTTTAAAAGGACCTACTCTAATTGGATCTATTTTATTTTTATTCAATTTATTAGCGTTTTGTACATAAACTAAATCTCCTACCTTATAATTTATCTGTTTTACATTCTTATCATAATATTCTTTGTTCTGATTGTGAATTTCTTTTGATTTCTTAAAAGCTATTTCTCTATTGTTGACTAAATTTGTCAAATTATTGTCGTTCACTTCGTCAGGTAAAAATGAGTGGTTTAATCCTGTCAGCAGATAATTAGGAGTAAATCCGGTCGAGCTGTGAATTGTGTTGTTGTAATCCTTTACACATTCCTCTGCTACCTGAGGCCATGATTTATTTTTATTTTCATAAATTTTACATCGTATTCTGTTTACCAAAGTCTGATTTGTCCTCTCGTTCAATCCGTTAGAAAATGCACAATCCACTGCTGTAAAAACCAATGCTACTTTCTGTTTATTTAGATATTGCTTAAACTGTGCTGAGTTTATACCAGGATATTGATCTGCGAAAACCAATTTAATACTTCCATTTTTTTCTACTTTCTTGATTAGATTTATAAAATCTTTTGCAACTTGAGTCTTTGAGGTTATTATGTATGCAAATCTTGTAAAATGATCCACCGCCAAATGTAAATATTTTTTTGTACTTTTATTACCTTTGAAACCTCCTATTGTGTCAATCGACACTATTTCGAAAGGTTCCTTTGCTGGACCAAGTTGAGATAAAGGGGCTTTAAAGATACCTATTCTCGATTTATTTTTAATGCAAGTTTCACAAGATCTACAAGTCAATCTTATGTGCTTATACATATTTTTGAAATAAAATTTTTGGCCAAAGGTTAAAATTAACTGTTTTGTGCCTATATGACCCTGATCAGCGTGTACCTCGGTGATAAGAAACTTTCCGAATTCTTCAGTAATCCATATTTTCTCTCTATTATTTAGAATTTTATAAATTATATCATCTTTAATAATGCATTTATCATCAACTTTTAACAATTTCTGATTTTCTTTGATATCGTTCAATTTCAGTAAATTTGAGGTTTTAATCACAGAATCACTGTTTGTATCCTCATGTGAGTCCAAAACCGGATTTCTAGACAAACAATCAGCTTCAGTATTTTCTTTACCCGGATTATATACCATTTCAAAATCAAAATGGGAAATATAATTCAAAATCTGAACCAGTTCCATATCATTACTTTTTTTTATATTGAAATTTTCCAATGGTCTATGGTCCGTAAATACTACGAATTTCTTTCCTATCAAATAAAATTGCCAGTATAAAATGGCTTCTTTAATGGCTAAACATTCTATAAAAATAGCTTTCTTCTTTTTCTGAGCGTCTGTCAACTTTCTAGAAAAGAAAAACACCGACTTCAAGGAGTTATCTTCCTGTGGCTGTTTCAATATTGCTCCCACTCCTTCGATACTTGCGTCAGTGAAAATAAATATTGGGGCCTCTGGATCAAAAATTGCCAAGGCAGGAACTGTGCACAAATATTCTTTTGTTAAATTAAAACTATTCATACACTCTTCAGACCAATCGAAGGATACATTTTTCCTTAACAAATTTCTTAGAGGATCCAGTAAGGCTACGTGATTTGGTATAAACTCCAAATAAAAATTAATCTTGCCTAAAAACTGTCTGATTTGTGTTTTTGTTGTAGGTATTGGAAACTTCTTAATAGCCATTAAATTATCGTTTATTGGTTTAATCATATTGTTTCCAATTTCGTGTCCCAAATATGTTATCTTTTCTTGGACGAACTGACATTTTTTTTTATTCAGTTTGAAACCTTGTTCATATAATGCTTGCAGAACCCGCTCTACATGATATAAATGTTCTTCGTAAGTTTTAGAGAACACCAATATATCATCTATATAATTTACTGTGAAAGAATCCAATTTATTTTTTCTTATCACGCTTGCTAAGACTCTTTGAAAGATAGCGGGAGCAGATTTCAAACCAAAAGGTAAACATCTCCACTGCCAGTGGCCATGATGGGTTACAAAGGCCAGCTTATATCTGTCTTTCGCACGCACCGGAATCGACCAAAACGCCGAGTTCACATCGAATTTTGAAAAAAACTTACTATTTCTGGCGCGTACCGTAAGATCATCTATCCTTGGGAAAGGCTGACTTTCTGGCACTACTATTTTGTTGAGCTCTTTAAAATCGATACACAAGCGTGATCTTTTCCCTTCTTCTCTCTTAAAAACCATGGTTACAGGAGCTGCATAAGGACTGCTTGACTCTTCTATTAAACCTGCATTCAACAAATCCTCCACTTGTTTCTCAATTTCTAATTTATCTTGAAAAGAGCATCTATAAGGTTTCTTTGAAATATATCTATTTTCTGTCAGTTTCACTGTGGCTTCATAATCCTTTACTGTTCCTATATCAAACTTTGATTTGGCAAAAATTATTTCATTTTTTTTTATAATATCTTCTATACTATTAGTGCTTGTTTCACTCATGTTACTTTGCTTATCTAAATTTTTATTTTTCTGTTGTTTTTGTGATATGTTCAAATTTTCATCCTGGCAGAGCTTGAATTTTGTTATTGAATCTAGTCCTAATAGAAATTCACAATCAATACTTTCCTTAACTATGAAAAACGGAAAATCCTCTTCTAAGTTACCAATTTTAGTACGTATTATTGCAATCCCCTCCGTTTTCGCCGTTCCAGCTACGCATTTAATAGTATCTCTCCCACCTATTATTTGTTTAATATTTTTATTATCGTTTATAAAGGTGCTATTAACCATGGAGATGTTGGATCCCGAATCATATAAACCAATTGCTGGACAACCATTTGCAAAAAGCTTAATTTTTATAAGTGGGAGAACTATTCGTTTTTTGCCTCCTCATAACTTGCTACTACTTCCTGCAATTCGTTATTATTTGTAACCTTGATATTTTCATTTTTAAAATTTTTAATTTGCCTATCTTTATTACGGCATATACTTTCTGAATGCAATCTATTTTTGAAACCTAACTTATCACAAATGCTACATGGTCTTTTTTCACTTAGCATTCTCTTATTTACATTGTCATTTTTCGAATCGTTAATTTTACCGAGTTGTTTTAATTTTGACATTAAATTTTCTATATTTATGATGGATTTTCTATCTAACTTATTTTGAATAAATTTTGGTAAACTAATTACAATCATGTTAATTTGTGTGTTTGTGGACAAGCTATCATCCGCTTCTATCAATAATCTTCTTTTCTTTAACGCGTATTCTAGTAGCGAGCCGTTATAGAATTTAAAATTATAAGCATACGCTATATCTGTCCAGGACTGTGCAGAGAAGGTGTCAATAAAGGCGTTATTCCATGCCTCCCAATTTAACAAAGAGTTCTGCTTTACAAAAACATTATACCAATCTAATGCGGATTTCTCTAGAAACAATCGTAATACTTCAGCGTATTTATTTTGGGCAATCCCCACTCTGTCACACTCCTGCACAAATAAATTAATCCAAGCGTTCGCATTTATATTTTCACTATCGAACTTTTCGATCACTATATCCTTTACCAAGGCACTTGTTTTTCTTTCACTTGTGATTGTTGACTGTTCGTTTGGCCTTGACTCTTGCTCGATATTAGCCTCTTCCAGATATTCGTCATACAACACAACGTTGCCTTCTGTATCCAAGTAAATTTTCTGAAGGTCTCCAGATAAAGTCAACACCACATTGCGAAATTTATTGCGAACCTTCAAACTTTTAACTACGTTTTTAACGATAGGATTTTCAAAAAGCCTTCCATGCTGAACACTCGTCTGCTTATCTGCTGGAAACAAAAAACTTTCCTCTCGACCAAGCAGCTGAATTCTTTTCACTTTAACTACGGTGCTTTTCGTATCTGCACCGGCCTCCGAGACAAAATAAAACTTTGCCTTAAACTCCATTGTATTGATTTGTGAGTTACAATTTAGAGAGCTCAAATGGAGCGAAGTTTTGGGTAAGATTCAGCACATATATGATGCAGTAAACAACTGTAATATTAATAATATGTACAAATTAGCGGAGTCCAGAAATATTACAGTAAACGAGTAAGCTTAAAACTAACCTGAATCAATACAATTGCCGATAGCAAACCTTTGTATACATCGATACAATAACATCGATGCTAACAGCTCGGAGTCTTGTTACATACTGACTCTCACGCGCGTGTCGACAAGCGATGAAGCCAAGCTTGATTACGCACAGGCTTACACAAGTATGAGAAATTGGAATAGAAACCACGACCCGACAAGCACGATCGCGATTTAATCGAGCTTATGGCAGATTCGACGATTCTTCGTTTCAGAAGTGTATTTCTTTGCGGAATCGCTGTTTCGCGTGCTAGATCAGTGCATTTGCATGCAAATATGCGAAATTGGCACGAAAACTCCGATTCGGCAAGGACGATCACGATTTATTCGAGCTTATGTCAGATTCGACAATTATTCGTTTCACAAATGAATTTCTGTGCGGAATCGCTGTTTCGCGTAGTAGATCAGTGCATTTGCAAGCAAGTATGCCAAATTGGAATAGAAACTCCGACCCGACAAGCACGATCACGATTTATTCGAGCTTATGTCAGATTCGACGATTCTTGGTTTCAGAAGTGTATTTCTGTGCGGAATCGCTGTTTCGCGTGCTAGATCAGTGCATTTGTATGCAGATATGCGAAATTGGCACGGAAACTCCGATTCGGCAAGCACGATCACGATTTATTCGAGCTTATGTCAGATTCGACGATTCTTCGTTTCAGAAGTGTATTTCTGTGCGGAATCGCTGTTTCGCGTTCTATATCAGTGCATTTGCATGCAAGTATGCGAAATTTTAATAGAAACTCCGACCCGGCAAGCACGATCACAATTTATTCCAGCTTATGTCAGATTCGACGATTCTTCGTTTCAGAAGTGTATTTCTGTGCGGAATCGCTGTTTCGCGTGCTATATCAGTGCATTTGCATGCAAGTATGCGAAATTTTAATAGAAACTCCGACCCGGCAAGCACGATCACAATTTATTCGAGCCTATGTCAGTTTCGACATTCTTCGTTTCAGAAGTGTATTTCTGTGCGGAATCGCTGTTTCGCGTAGTAGATCAGTGCATTTGTATGCAGATATGCGAAATTGGCACGGAAAATCCGATTCGGCAAGCACGATCACGATTTATTCGAGCTTATGTCAGATTCGACGATTCTTCGTTTCAGAAGTGTATTTCTGTGCGGAATCGCTGTTTCGCGCGCTAGATCAGTGCATTTGCATGCAAATATACGAAATTGGCACGGAAACTCCGATTCGGCAAGCACGATCACGATTTATTCGAGCTTATGTCAGATTCGACGATTCTTCGTTTCAGAAGTGTATTTCTGTGCGGAATCGCTGTTTCGCGTGCTATATCAGTGCATTTGCATGCAAGTATGCGAAATTGGAATTGAAACTCCGACCCGGCAAGCACGATCACAATTTATTCGAGCCTATGTCAGTTTTGACGATTCTTCGTTTCAGAAGTGTATTTCTGTGCGGAATCGCTGTTTCGCGTGCTAGATCAGTGCATTTGCATGCAAATATACGAAATTGGCACGGAAACTCCGACCCGGCAAGCACGATCACAATTTATTCGAGCCTATGTCAGTTTCGACATTCTTCGTTTCAGAAGTGTATTTCTGTGCGGAATCGCTGTTTCGCGTAGTAGATCAGTGCATTTGTATGCAGATATGCGAAATTGGCACGGAAACTCCGATTCGGCAAGCACGATCACGATTTATTCGAGCCTATGTCAGATTCGACGATTCTTCGTTTCAGAAGTGTATTTCAGTGCGGAATCGCTGTTTCGCGTGCTAGATCAGTGCATTTGCATACAAGTATGAGAAATTGGAATAGAAACCACGACCCGACAAGCACGATCGCGATTTAATCGAGCTTATGGCAGATTCGACGATTCTTCGTTTCAGAAGTGTATTTCTTTGCGGAATCGCTGTTTCGCGTGCTAGATCAGTGCATTTGCATGCAAATATGCGAAATTGGCACGAAAACTCCGATTCGGCAAGGACGATCACGATTTATTCGAGCTTATGTCAGATTCGACAATTATTCGTTTCACAAATGAATTTCTGTGCGGAATCGCTGTTTCGCGTAGTAGATCAGTGCATTTGCAAGCAAGTATGCCAAATTGGAATAGAAACTCCGACCCGACAAGCACGATCACGATTTATTCGAGCTTATGTCAGATTCGACGATTCTTGGTTTCAGAAGTGTATTTCTGTGCGGAATCGCTGTTTCGCGTGCTAGATCAGTGCATTTGTATGCAGATATGCGAAATTGGCACGGAAACTCCGATTCGGCAAGCACGATCACGATTTATTCGAGCTTATGTCAGATTCGACGATTCTTCGTTTCAGAAGTGTATTTCTGTGCGGAATCGCTGTTTCGCGTTCTATATCAGTGCATTTGCATGCAAGTATGCGAAATTTTAATAGAAACTCCGACCCGGCAAGCACGGTCACAATTTATTCCAGCTTATGTCAGATTCGACGATTCTTCGTTTCAGAAGTGTATTTCTGTGCGGAATCGCTGTTTCGCGTGCTATATCAGTGCATTTGCATGCAAGTATGCGAAATTTTAATAGAACCTCCGACCCGCCAAGCACGATCACAATTTATTCGAGCCTATGTCAGTTTCGACATTCTTCGTTTCAGAAGTGTATTTCTGTGCGGAATCGCTGTTTCGCGTAGTAGATCAGTGCATTTGTATGCAGATATGCGAAATTGGCACGGAAACTCCGATTCGGCAAGCACGATCACGATTTATTCGAGCTTATGTCAGATTCGACGATTCTTCGTTTCAGAAGTGTATTTCTGTGCGGAATCGCTGTTTCGCGCGCTAGATCAGTGCATTTGCATGCAAATATACGAAATTGGCACGGAAACTCCGATTCGGCAAGCACGATCACGATTTATTCGAGCTTATGTCAGATTCGACGATTCTTCGTTTCAGAAGTGTATTTCTGTGCGGAATCGCTGTTTCGCGTGCTATATCAGTGCATTTGCATGCAAGTATGCGAAATTTTAATAGAAACTCCGACCCGGCAAGCACGATCACAATTTATTCGAGCCTATGTCAGTTTTGACGATTCTTCGTTTCAGAAGTGTATTTCTGTGCGGAATCGCTGTTTCGCGTGCTATATCAGTGCATTTGCATGCAAGTATGCGAAATTGGAATTGAAACTCCGACCCGGCAAGCACGATCACAATTTATTCGAGCCTATATCAGATCCGACGATTATTCGTTTCACAAATAAATTTCTGTACGGAATCGCAGTTTAGCGTGCTAGATCAGTGCATTTGTATTCAAATATACGAAATTGGCACGGAAACTCCGATTCGGCAAGCACGACCACGATTTATTCGAGATTATGTCAGATTCGACGATTCTTCGTTTGAGAAGTGTATTTCTGTGCGGAATCGCTGTTTCGCGCGCTAGATCAGTGCATTTGCATGCAAACATGCCAAATTGGCACAGAAACTCCGACCCGTCAAGCACGATCACAATTTATTCGAGCCTATGTCAGATTCGACGAATCTTCGTTTCAGAAGTGTATTTCTGTGCGGAATCGCTGTTTCGCGTGCTATATCAGTGCATTTGCATGTAAGTATGCGAAATTTTAATAGAAACTCCGACCCGGCAAGCACGATCACAATTTATTCGAGCTTATGTCAGATTCGACGATTCTTCGTTTCAGAAGTGTATTACTGTGCGGAATCGCTGTTTCGCGTGCTATATCAGTGCATTTGTATGCAGATATGCGAAATTGGCACGGAAACTCCGATTTGGCAAGCACGATCACGATTTATTCGAGCTTACGTCAGATTCGACGATTCTTCGTTTCAGAAGTGTATTTCTGTGCGGAATCGCTGTTTCGCGCGCTAGATCAGTGCATTTGCAGGCAAGTATGCCAAATTGGAATAGAAACTCCGACACGGCAAGCACGATCACGATTTATTCGACGTTATGTCAGATTCGACGATTCTTCGTTTCAGAAGTGTATTTCTGTGCGGAATCGCTGTTTCGCGTGCTAGATCAGTGCATTTGCATGCAAACATTCCAAATTGGCACAGAAACTCCGATCCGCACAAACACGATCACGTTTTATTCGAGCTTATGTCAGATTCGACGATTCTTCGTTTCAGAAGTGTATTTCAGTGCGGAATCGCTGTTTCGCGCGCTAGATCAGTGCATTTGCAGGCAAGTATGCCAAATTGGAATAGAAACTCCGACACGGCAAGCACGATCACGATTTATTCGACGTTATGTCAGATTCGACGATTCTTCGTTTCAGAAGTGTATTTATGTGCGGAATCGCTGTTTCGCGTGTTAGATCAGTGCATTTGCATGCAAACATTCCAAATTGGCACAGAAACTCCGATCCGCACAAACACGATCACGATTTATTCGAGCTTATGTCAGATTCGACGATTCTTCGTTTCAGAAGTGTATTTCAGTGCGGAATCGCTGTTTCGCGCGCTAGATCAGTGCATTTGCAGGCAAGTATGCCAAATTGGAATAGAAACTCCGACACGGCAAGCACGATCACAATTTATTCGAGCCTATGTCAGTTTCGACATTCTTCTTTTCAGAAGTGTATTTCTGTGCGGAATCGCTGTTTCGCGCGCTAGATCAGTGCATTTGCATGCAAATATGCGAAATTGGCACGAAATCTCCGATTTGGCAAGCACGATCATGGTTTATTCGAGCTCATGTCAGATTCGACGATTATTCGTTTCACAAATGAATTTCTGTACGGAATCGCTGTTTAGCGTGCTAGATCAGTGCATTTGTATGCAAATATGCGAAATTGGTACGGAAACTCCGATTCGGCAAGCACGACCACGATTTATTCGAGCTTATGTCAGATTCGACGATTCTTCGTTTCAGAAGTGTATTACTGTGCGGAATCGCTGTTTCGCGTGCTATATCAGTGCATTTGCATGCAAGTATGCGAAATTGGAATTGAAACTCCGACCCGGCAAGCACGATCACAATTTATTCGAGCCTATGTCAGATTCGACGATTATTCGTTTCACAAATGAATTTCTGTACGGAATCGCTGTTTAGCGTGCTAGATCAGTGCATTTGTATGCAAATATGCGAAATTGGTACGGAAACTCCGATTCGGCAAGCACGACCACGATTTATTCGAGCTTATGTCAGATTCGACGATTCTTCGTTTCAGAAGTGTATTACTGTGCGGAATCGCTGTTTCGCGTGCTATATCAGTGCATTTGCATGCAAGTATGCGAAATTGGAATTGAAACCCCGACCCGGCAAGCACGATCACAATTTATTCGAGCCTATGTCAGTTTCGACATTCTTCGTTTCAGAAGTGTATTTCTGTGCGGAATCGCTGTTTCGCGTGCTATATCAGTGCATTTGCATGCAAGTATGCGAAATTGGAATTGAAACTCCGACCCGGCAAGCACGATCACAATTTATTCGAGCCTATATCAGATCCGACGATTATTCGTTTCACAAATGAATTTCTGTACGGAATCGCAGTTTAGCGTGCTAGATCAGTGCATTTGTATTCAAATATACGAAATTGGCACGGAAACTCCGATTCGGCAAGCACGACCACGATTTATTCGAGGTTATGTCAGATTCGACGATTCTTCGTTTCAGAAGTGTATTTCTGTGCGGAATCGCTGTTTCGCGCGCTAGATCAGTGCATTTGCATGCAAATATACGAAATTGGCACGAAAACTCCGATTCGGCAAGCACGATCACGATTTATTCGAGCTTATGTCAGATTCGACGATTATTTGTTTCACAAATGAATTTCTGTGCGGAATCGCCGTTTCGCGGGCTAGATCAGTGCATTTGCATGCAAACATGCCAAATTGGCACAGAAACTCCGACCCGTCAAGCACGATCACAATTTATTCGAGCCTATGTCAGATTCGACGAATCTTCGTTTCAGAAGTGTATTTCTGTGCGGAATCGCTGTTTCGCGTGCTATATCAGTGCATTTGCATGTAAGTATGCGAAATTTTAATAGAAACTCCGACCCGGCAAGCACGATCACAATTTATTCGAGCTTATGTCAGATTCGACGATTCTTCGTTTCAGAAGTGTATTACTGTGCGGAATCGCTGTTTCGCGTGCTATATCAGTGCATTTGTATGCAGATATGCGAAATTGGCACGGAAACTCCGATTTGGCAAGCACGATCACGATTTATTCGAGCTTACGTCAGATTCGACGATTCTTCGTTTCAGAAGTGTATTTCTGTGCGGAATCGCTGTTTCGCGCGCTAGATCAGTGCATTTGCAGGCAAGTATGCCAAATTGGAATAGAAACTCCGACACGGCAAGCACGATCACGATTTATTCGACGTTATGTCAGATTCGACGATTCTTCGTTTCAGAAGTGTATTTCTGTGCGGAATCGCTGTTTCGCGTGCTAGATCAGTGCATTTGCATGCAAGTATGCGAAATTGGAATTGAAACTCCGACCCGGCAAGCACGATCACAATTTATTCGAGCCTATATCAGATCCGACGATTATTCGTTTCACAAATGAATTTCTGTACGGAATCGCAGTTTAGCGTGCTAGATCAGTGCATTTGTATTCAAATATACGAAATTGGCACGGAAACTCCGATTCGGCAAGCACGACCACGATTTATTCGAGATTATGTCAGATTCGACGATTCTTCGTTTGAGAAGTGTATTTCTGTGCGGAATCGCTGTTTCGCGCGCTAGATCAGTGCATTTGCATGCAAATATACGAAATTGGCACGAAAACTCCGATTCGGCAAGCACGATCACGATTTATTCGAGCTTATGTCAGATTCGACGATTATTTGTTTCACAAATGAATTTCTGTGCGGAATCGCCGTTTCGCGGGCTAGATCAGTGCATTTGCATGCAAACATGCCAGATTGGCACAGAAACTCCGACCCGTCAAGCACGATCACAATTTATTCGAGCCTATGTCAGATTCGACGATTCTTCGTTTCAGAAGTGTATTTCAGTGCGGAATCGCTGTTTCGCGCGCTAGATCAGTGCATTTGCAGGCAGGTATGCCAAATTGGAATAGAAACTCCGACACGGTAAGCACGGTCACGATTTATTCGACGTTATGTCAGATTCGACGATTCTTCGTTTCAGAAGTGTATTTCTGTGCGGAATCGCTGTTTCGCGTGCTAGATCAGTGCATTTGCATGCAAATATGCGAAATTGGACAGAAACTCCGACCAGGCAAGCACGATCACAATTTATTCGAGCCTATGTCAGATTCGACGATTCTTCGTTTCAGAAGTGTATTTCAGTGCGGAATCGCTGTTTCGCGTGCTAGATCAGTGCATTTGCATACAAGTATGAGAAATTGGAATAGAAACCACGACCCGACAAGCACGATCGCGATTTAATCGAGCTTATGGCAGATTCGACGATTCTTCGTTTCAGAAGTGTATTTCTTTGCGGAATCGCTGTTTCGCGTGCTAGATCAGTGCATTTGCATGCAAATATGCGAAATTGGCACGAAAACTCCGATTCGGCAAGGACGATCACGATTTATTCGAGCTTATGTCAGATTCGACAATTATTCGTTTCACAAATGAATTTCTGTGCGGAATCGCTGTTCCGCGTAGTAGATCAGTGCATTTGCAAGCAAGTATGCCAAATTGGAATAGAAACTCCGACCCGACAAGCACGATCACGATTTATTCGAGCTTATGTCAGATTCGACGATTCTTGGTTTCAGAAGTGTATTTCTGTGCGGAATCGCTGTTTCGCGTGCTAGATCAGTGCATTTGTATGCAGATATGCGAAATTGGCACGGAAACTCCGATTCGGCAAGCACGATCACGATTTATTCGAGCTTATGTCAGATTCGACGATTCTTCGTTTCAGAAGTGTATTTCTGTGCGGAATCGCTGTTTCGCGTTCTATATCAGTGCATTTGCATGCAAATATGCGAAATTTTAATAGAAACTCCGACCCGGCAAGCACGATCACAATTTATTCCAGCTTATGTCAGATTCGACGATTCTTCGTTTCAGAAGTGTATTTCTGTGCGGAATCGCTGTTTCGCGTGCTATATCAGTGCATTTGCATGCAAGTATGCGAAATTTTAATAGAAACTCCGACCCGGCAAGCACGATCACAATTTATTCGAGCCTATGTCAGTTTCGACATTCTTCGTTTCAGAAGTGTATTTCTGTGCGGAATCGCTGTTTCGCGTAGTAGATCAGTGCATTTGTATGCAGATATGCGAAATTGGCACGGAAAATCCGATTCGGCAAGCACGATCACGATTTATTCGAGCTTATGTCAGATTCGACGATTCTTCGTTTCAGAAGTGTATTTCTGTGCGGAATCGCTGTTTCGCGCGCTAGATCAGTGCATTTGCATGCAAATATACGAAATTGGCACGGAAACTCCGATTCGGCAAGCACGATCACGATTTATTCGAGCTTA
>NW_027469947.1:0-51315 GCF_051020765.1 Lasioglossum baleicum | reverse complement strand
GCATAACGCATAACGCATAACGCTTAACGCATAACGCATAATGCAAAAGTCATAACGCATAACGCATAACGCATAACGCATAACGCATAACGCATAGCCCATAACGCATAACGCATAACGCATAACGCATAACGCATAACGCATAACGCATAACGCATAACGCATAACGCATAACGCATAACGCATAACGCATAACGCACAACGCACAACGCACAACGCACAACGCACAACGCACAACGCACAACGTATAACGCACAACGCATAACGCATAACGCATAACGCATAACGCATAACGCATAACGCATAACGCATAACGCATAACGCATAACGCATAACGCATACCGCATAACGCATAACGCATAACGCATAACGCATAACGCATAACGCATAACGCACAACGCATAACGCATAACGCATAACGCATAACGCATAACGCAAAAGTCATAACGCATAACGCATAACGCATAACGCATAACACATAACGCATAACGCATAACGCATAACGCATAACGCATAACGCATAACGCATAACGCATAACGCATAACGCATAACGCACAACGCACAACGCACAACGCACAACGCATAACGCATAACGCACAACGCATAACGCATAACGCATAACGCATAACGCATAACGCTTAACGCATAACGCATAATGCAAAAGTCATAACGCATAACGCATAACGCATAACGCATAGCCCATAACGCATAACGCATAACGCATAACGCATAACGCATAACGCATAACGCATAACGCATAACGCATAACGCATAACGCATAACGCATAACGCATAACGCATAACGCATAACGCATAACGCATAACGCATAACGCATAACGCATAACGCATAACGCATAACGCATAACGCATAACGCATAACGCATAACGCATAACGCATAACGCACGACGCACGACGCACAACGCACAACGCACAACGCACAACGCACAACGCACAACGCACAACGCACAACGCACAACGCACAACGCACAACGCACAACGCACAACGCACAACGCACAACGCACAACGCACAACGCACAACGCACAACGCACAACGCACAACGCACAACGCACAACGCACAACGCACAACGCACAACGCACAACGCATAACGCATAACGCATAACGCATAACGCATAATGCAAAAGTCATAACGCATAACGCATAACGCATAACGCATAGCCCATAACGCATAACACGTAGCGCATATCGCATAATGCATAACGCATAACGCATAACGCATAACGCATCACCCATAACGCATAACACATAACGCATAACGCATAACGCATAACGCATAACGCATAACGCATAACGCATAACGCATAACGCATAACGCATAACGCATAACGCATAACGCATAACGCATAACGCATAACGCAGTACGCACAACGCGCAACGCACAACGAACAACGAACAACGCACAACGCACAACGCACAACGCACAACGCACAACGCACAACGCACAACGCACAACGCACAACGCACAACGCACAACGCACAACGCACAACGCACAACGCACAACGCACAACGCACAACGCACAACGCATAACGCATAACGCATAACGCATAACGCATAACGCATAACGCATAACGCATAACGCATAACGCATAACGCATAACGCATAACGCATAACGCATAACGCATAACGCATAACGCATAACGCATAACGCATAACGCATAACGCATAACGCATAACGCATAACGCATAACGTATAACGCATAACGCATAACGCATAACGCACAACGCACAACGCACAACGCACAACGCATAACGCATAAGGCACAACGCATAACGCATAACGCATAACGCATAACGCATAACGCTTAACGCATAACGCATAATGCAAAAGTCATAACGCATAACGCATAACGCATAACGCATAACGCATAACGCATAGCCCATAACGCATAACGCATAACGCATAACGCATAACGCATAACGCATAACGCATAACGCATAACGCATAACGCATAACGCATAACGCATAACGCATAACGCATAACGCATAACGCATAACGCATAACGCATAACGCATAACGCATAACGCATAATGCAAAAGTCATAACGCATAACGCATAACGCATAACGCATAGCCCATAACGCATAACACGTAGCGCATATCGCATAATGCATAACGCATAACGCATAACGCATAACGCATCACCCATAACGCATAACGCATAACGCATAACGCATAACGCATAACGCATAACGCATAACGCATAACGCATAACGCATAACGCATAACGCATAACGCATAACGCATAACGCATAACGCATTACGCACAACGCACAACGCACAACGCACAACGCACAACGAACAACGCACAACGCACAACGCACAACGCACAACGCACAACGCACAACGCACAACGCACAACGCACAACGCACAACGCACAACGCACAACGCACAACGCACAACGCACAACGCACAACGCACAACGCACAACGCACAACGCACAACGCACAACGCACAACGCACAACGCACAACGCACAACGCACAACGCACAACGCACAACGCACAACGCACAACGCACAACGCACAACGCACAACGCACAACGCACAACGCATAACGCATAACGCATAACGCATAACGCATAACGCATAACGCATAACGCATAACGCATAACGCATAACGCATAACGCATAACGCATAACGCATAACGCATAACGCATAACGCATAACGCATAACGCATAACGCATAACGCATAACGCATAACGCATAACGCATAACGCATAACGCATAACGCATAACGCATAACGCATAACGCATAACGCATGACGCATGACGCATAACGCATAACGCATAACGCATAACGCATAACGCAGAACGCAGAACGCAGAACGCAGAACGCACAACGCACAACGCACAACGCACAACGCACAACGCACAACGCACAACGCACAACGCACAACGCACAACGCACAACGCACAACGCACAACGCACAACGCACAACGCACAACGCATAACGCATAACGCATAACGCATAACGCATAATGCAAAAGTCATAACGCATAACGCATAACGCATAACGCATAGCCCATAACGCATAACACGTAGCGCATATCGCATAATGCATAACGCATAACGCATAACGCATCACCCATAACGCATAACGCATCACCCATAACGCATAACGCATAACGCATAACGCACAACGCACAACGCACAACGCACAACGCACAACGCACAACGCACAACGCACAACGCACAACGCACAACGCACAACGCACAACGCACAACGCACAACGCACAACGCACAACGCACAACGCACAACGCATAACGCATAACGCATAACGCATAACGCATAATGCAAAAGTCATAACGCATAACGCATAACGCATAACGCATAGCCCATAACGCATAACACGTAGCGCATATCGCATAATGCATAACGCATAACGCATAACGCATCACCCATAACGCATAACGCATCACCCATAACGCATAACGCATAACGCATAACGCATAACGCATAACGCATAACGCATACCGCATAACGCATAACGCATAACGCATAACGCATAACGCATAACGCATAACGCATAACGCATAACGCATAACGCATAACGCATAACGCATAACGCATAACGCATAACGCATAACGCATAACGCATAACGCATAACGCATAACGCATAACGCATAACGCATCACCCATAACGCATAACGCATCACCCATAACGCATAACGCATAACGCATAACGCATAACGCATAACGCATACCGCATAACGCATAACGCATAACGCATAACGCATAACGCATAACGCATAACGCATAACGCATAACGCATAACGCATAACGCATAACGCATAACGCTTAACGCATAACGCATAATGCAAAAGTCATAACGCATAACGCATAACGCATAACGCATAGCCCATAACGCATAACGCATAACGCATAACGCATAACGCATAACGCATAACGCATAACGCATAACGCATAACGCATACCGCATAACGCATAACGCATAACGCACAACGCACAACGCACAACGCACAACGCACAACGCACAACGCACAACGCACAACGCACAACGCACAACGCACAACGCACAACGCACAACGCACAACGCACAACGCACAACGCACAACGCACAACGCACAACGCACAACGCACAACGCACAACGCATAACGCATAACGCATAACGCATAACGCATAATGCAAAAGTCATAACGCATAACGCATAACGCATAACGCATAGCCCATAACGCATAACACGTAGCGCATATCGCATAATGCATAACGCATAACGCATAACGCATAACGCATAACGCATCACCCATAACGCATAACACATAACGCATAACGCATAACGCATAACGCATAACGCATAACGCATAACGCATAACGCATAACGCATAACGCATAACGCATAACGCATAACGCATAACGCATAACGCATAACGCATAACGCATAACGCAGTACGCACAACGCACAACGCACAACGAACAACGAACAACGCACAACGCACAACGCACAACGCACAACGCACAACGCACAACGCACAACGCACAACGCACAACGCACAACGCACAACGCACAACGCACAACGCACAACGCACAACGCACAACGCACAACGCACAACGCACAACGCATAACGCATAACGCATAACGCATAACGCATAACGCATAACGCATAACGCATAACGCATAACGCATAACGCATAACGCATAACGCATAACGCATAACGCATAACGCATAACGCATAACGCATAACGCATAACGCATAACGCATAACGCATAACGCATAACGCATAACGCATAACGTATAACGCATAACGCATAACGCATAACGCACAACGCACAACGCACAACGCACAACGCATAACGCATAAGGCACAACGCATAACGCATAACGCATAACGCATAACGCATAACGCTTAACGCATAACGCATAATGCAAAAGTCATAACGCATAACGCATAACGCATAACGCATAACGCATAACGCATAGCCCATAACGCATAACGCATAACGCATAACGCATAACGCATAACGCATAACGCATAACGCATAACGCATAACGCATAACGCATAACGCATAACGCATAACGCATAACGCATAACGCATAACGCATAACGCATAACGCATAACGCATAACGCATAACGCATAACGCATAACGCATAACGCATAACGCATAACGCATAACGCATAACGCATAACGCATAACGCATAACGCATAATGCAAAAGTCATAACGCATAACGCATAACGCATAACGCATAGCCCATAACGCATAACACGTAGCGCATATCGCATAATGCATAACGCATAACGCATAACGCATAACGCATCACCCATAACGCATAACGCATAACGCATAACGCATAACGCATAACGCATAACGCATAACGCATAACGCATAACGCATAACGCATAACGCATAACGCATAACGCATAACGCATAACGCATAACGCATAACGCATAACGCATTACGCACAACGCACAACGCACAACGAACAACGCACAACGCACAACGCACAACGCACAACGCACAACGCACAACGCACAACGCACAACGCACAACGCACAACGCACAACGCACAACGCACAACGCACAACGCACAACGCACAACGCACAACGCACAACGCACAACGCACAACGCACAACGCACAACGCACAACGCACAACGCACAACGCACAACGCACAACGCACAACGCACAACGCACAACGCACAACGCACAACGCATAACGCATAACGCATAACGCATAACGCATAACGCATAACGCATAACGCATAACGCATAACGCATAACGCATAACGCATAACGCATAACGCATAACGCATAACGCATAACGCATAACGCATAACGCATAACGCATAACGCATAACGCATAACGCATAACGCATAACGCATAACGCATAACGCATAACGCATAACGCATAACGCATGACGCATGACGCATAACGCATAACGCATAACGCATAACGCATAACGCAGAACGCAGAACGCAGAACGCAGAACGCACAACGCACAACGCACAACGCACAACGCACAACGCACAACGCACAACGCACAACGCACAACGCACAACGCACAACGCACAACGCACAACGCACAACGCACAACGCATAACGCATAACGCATAACGCATAATGCAAAAGTCATAACGCATAACGCATAACGCATAACGCATAGCCCATAACGCATAACACGTAGCGCATATCGCATAATGCATAACGCATAACGCATAACGCATCACCCATAACGCATAACGCATCACCCATAACGCATAACGCATAACGCATAACGCACAACGCACAACGCACAACGCACAACGCACAACGCACAACGCACAACGCACAACGCACAACGCACAACGCACAACGCACAACGCACAACGCACAACGCACAACGCACAACGCACAACGCACAACGCATAACGCATAACGCATAACGCATAACGCATAATGCAAAAGTCATAACGCATAACGCATAACGCATAACGCATAGCCCATAACGCATAACACGTAGCGCATATCGCATAATGCATAACGCATAACGCATAACGCATCACCCATAACGCATAACGCATCACCCATAACGCATAACGCATAACGCATAACGCATAACGCATAACGCATACCGCATAACGCATAACGCATAACGCATAACGCATAACGCATAACGCATAACGCATAACGCATAACGCATAACGCATAACGCATAACGCATAACGCATAACGCATAACGCATAACGCATAACGCATAACGCATAACGCATAACGCATAACGCATAACGCATAACGCATAACGCATAACGCATAACGCATAACGCATAACGCATAACGCATAACGCATAACGCATAACGCATAACGCATAACGCATAACGCAGGACGCACAACGCACAACGCACAACGCACAACGCACAACGCACAACGCACAACGCACAACGCACAACGCACAACGCACAACGCACAACGCACAACGCACAACGCACAACGCACAACGAACAACGCACAACGCACAACGCACAACGCACAACGCACAACGCACAACGCACAACGCACAACGCACAACGCACAACGCATAACGCATAACGCAAAAGTCATAACGCATAACGAATAACGCATAACGCATAACGCATAACGCATAACACATAACGCATAACGCATAACGCATAACGCATAACGCATAACGCATAACGCATAACGCATAACGCATAACGCATAACGCATAACGCATAACGCATAACGCATAACGCATAACGCATAACGCATAACGCATAACGCATAACGCATAACGCATAACGCATAACGCATAACGCATAACGCATAACGCATAACGCATAACGCATAACGCATAACGCATAACGCATAACGCATAACGCATAACGCATAACGCATAACGCATAACGCATAACGCATAACGCATGACGCATGACGCATAACGCATAACGCATAACGCATAACGCATAACGCAGAACGCAGAACGCAGAACGCAGAACGCACAACGCACAACGCACAACGCACAACGCACAACGCACAACGCACAACGCACAACGCACAACGCACAACGCACAACGCACAACGCACAACGCACAACGCATAACGCATAACGCATAACGCATAATGCAAAAGTCATAACGCATAACGCATAACGCATAACGCATAGCCCATAACGCATAACACGTAGCGCATATCGCATAATGCATAACGCATAACGCATAACGCATCACCCATAACGCATAACGCATCACCCATAACGCATAACGCATAACGCATAACGCACAACGCACAACGCACAACGCACAACGCACAACGCACAACGCACAACGCACAACGCACAACGCACAACGCACAACGCACAACGCACAACGCACAACGCACAACGCACAACGCACAACGCACAACGCATAACGCATAACGCATAACGCATAACGCATAATGCAAAAGTCATAACGCATAACGCATAACGCATAACGCATAGCCCATAACGCATAACACGTAGCGCATATCGCATAATGCATAACGCATAACGCATAACGCATCACCCATAACGCATAACGCATCACCCATAACGCATAACGCATAACGCATAACGCATAACGCATAACGCATACCGCATAACGCATAACGCATAACGCATAACGCATAACGCATAACGCATAACGCATAACGCATAACGCATAACGCATAACGCATAACGCATAACGCATAACGCATAACGCATAACGCATAACGCATAACGCATAACGCATAACGCATAACGCATAACGCATAACGCATAACGCATAACGCATAACGCATAACGCATAACGCATAACGCATAACGCATAACGCATAACGCATAACGCATAACGCATAACGCATAACGCATAACGCAGGACGCACAACGCACAACGCACAACGCACAACGCACAACGCACAACGCACAACGCACAACGCACAACGCACAACGCACAACGCACAACGCACAACGCACAACGCACAACGCACAACGCACAACGAACAACGCACAACGCACAACGCACAACGCACAACGCACAACGCACAACGCACAACGCACAACGCACAACGCACAACGCACAACGCATAACGCATAACGCAAAAGTCATAACGCATAACGAATAACGCATAACGCATAACGCATAACGCATAACACATAACGCATAACGCATAACGCATAACGCATAACGCATAACGCATAACGCATAACGCATAACGCATAACGCATAACGCATAACGCATAACGCATAACGCATAACGCATAACGCATAACGCATAACGCATAACGCATAACGCATAACGCATAACGCATAACGCATAACGCATAACGCATAATGCAAAAGTCATAACGCATAACGCATAACGCATAACGCATAACGCATAACGCATAACGCATAACGCATAACGCACAACGCACAACGCACAACGCATAACGCATAACGCACAACGCATAACGCATAACGCATAACGCATAACGCTTAACGCATAACGCATAATGCAAAAGTCATAACGCATAACGCATAACGCATAACGCATAGCCCATAACGCATAACGCATAACGCATAACGCATAACGCATAACGCATAACGCATAACGCATAACGCATAACGCATAACGCATAACGCATAACGCATAACTCATAACGCATAACGCATAACGCATAACGCATAACGCATAACGCAGGACGCACAACGCACAACGCACAACGCACATCGCACAACGCACAACGCACAACGCACAACGCACAACGCACAACGCACAACGCACAACGCACAACGCACAACGCACAACGCACAACGCACAACGCATAACGCATAACGCATAACGCATAACGCATAATGCAAAAGTCATAACGCATAACGCATAACGCATAACGCATAGCCCATAACGCATAACACGTAGCGCATATCGCATAAAGCATAACGCATAACGCGTAACGCATAACGCATCACCCATAACGCATAACGCATAACGCATAACGCATAACGCATAACGCATAACGCATAACGCATAACGCATAACGCATAACGCATAACGCATAACGCATAACGCATAACGCATAACGCATAACGCATAACGCATAACGCATAACGCATAACGCATAACGCATAACGCATAACGCATTACGCACAACGCACAACGCACAACGAACAACGCACAACGCACAACGCACAACGCACAACGCACAACGCACAACGCACAACGCACAACGCATAACGCATAACGCAAAAGTCATAACGCATAACGAATAACGCATAACGCATAACGCATAACGCATAACACATAACGCATAACGCATAACGCATAACGCATAACGCATAACGCATAACGCATAACGCATAACGCATAACGCATAACGCATAACGCATAACGCATAACGCATAACGCATAACGCATAACGCATAACGCATAACGCATAACGCATAACGCATAACGCATAACGCATAATGCAAAAGTCATAACGCATAACGCTTAACGCATAACGCATAACGCATAACGCATAACGCATAACGCATAACGCATAACGCACAACGCATAACGCACAACGCACAACGCACAACGCACAACGCACAACGCACAACGCACAACGCACAACGCACAACGCACAACGCACGACGCACAACGCACACCGCACAACGCACAACGCACAACGCACAACGCACAACGCATAACGCATAACGCATAACGCATAACACATAACGCATAACGCATACTGCATAACGCATAACGCATAACGCATAACGCATAACGCATAACGCATAACGCACAACGCACAACGCACAACGCACAACGCATAACGCATAACGCACAACGCACAACGCACAACGCATAACGCATAACGCATAACGCATAACGCATAACGCATAACGCATAACGCATAACGCATAACGCATAACGCATAACGCAGGACGCACAACGCACAACGCACAACGCACAACGCACAACGCACAACGCACAACGCACAACGCACAACGCACAACGCACAACGCACAACGCACAACGCATAACGCACAACGCACAACGCACAACGCACAACGCATAACGCATAACGCATAACGCATAACGCATAATGCAAAAGTCATAACGCATAACGCATAACGCATAACGCATAGCCCATAACGCATAACACGTAGCGCATATCGCATAAAGCATAACGCATAACGCGTAACGCATAACGCATCACCCATAACGCATAACGCATAACGCATAACGCATAACGCATAACGCATAACGCATAACGCATAACGCATAACGCATAACGCATAACGCATAACGCATAACGCATAACGCACAACGCATAACGCATAACGCATTACGCACAACGCACAACGCACAACGAACAACGCTCAACGCACAACGCACAACGCACAACGCACAACGCACAACGCACAACGCACAACGCACAACGCACAACGCATAACGCATAACACAGAACGCATAACGCATAATGCAAAAGTCATAACGCATAACGCATAACGCATAACGCATAGCCCATAACGCATAACACGTAGCGCATATCGCATAATGCATAACGCATAACGCATAACGCATAACGCATCACCCATAACGCATAACGCATAACGCATAACGCATAACGCATAACGCATAACGCATAACGCATAACGCATAACGCATAGCCCATAACGCATAACACGTAGCGCATATCGCATAATGCATAACGCATAACGCATAACGCATAACGCATAACGCATAACGCATAACGCATAACGCATAACGCATAACGCATAACGCATAACGCATAACGCATAACGCATAACGCATAACGCAGGACGCACAACGCACAACGCACAACGCACAACGCACAACGCACAACGCACAACGCACAACGCACAACGCACAACGCACAACGCACAACGCACAACGCACAACGCACAACGCACAACGCACAACGCATAACGCATAACGCATAACGCATAACGCATAATGCAAAAGTCATAACGCATAACGCATAACGCATAACGCATAGCCCATAACGCATAACACGTAGCGCATATCGCATAAAGCATAACGCATAACGCGTAACGCATAACGCATCACCCATAACGCATAACGCATAACGCATAACGCATAACGCATTACGCACAACGCACAACGCACAACGAACAACGCACAACGCACAACGCACAACGCACAACGCACAACGCACAACGCACAACGCATAACGCATAACGCAAAAGTCATAACGCATAACGAATAACGCATAACGCATAACGCATAACGCATAACACATAACGCATAACGCATAACGCATAACGCATAACGCATAACGCATAACGCATAACGCATAACGCATAACGCATAACGCATAACGCATAACGCATAACGCATAACGCATAACGCATAACGCATAACGCATAA
The DNA here is from genome assembly GCF_051020765.1 of Lasioglossum baleicum. Lineage (NCBI taxonomy): Eukaryota > Metazoa > Arthropoda > Insecta > Hymenoptera > Halictidae > Lasioglossum > Lasioglossum baleicum. The sequence goes on along the minus strand of NW_027469947.1, from coordinate 39,458 downwards.
CGCATAACGCATAACGCATAACGCATAACGCATAACGCATAACGCATAACGCATAACGCATAACGCATAACGCATAATGCAAAAGTCATAACGCATAACGCTTAACGCATAACGCATAACGCATAACACATAACGCATAACGCATACTGCATAACGCATAACGCATAACGCATAACGCATAACGCATAACGCATAACGCACAACGCACAACGCACAACGCACAACGCATAACGCATAACGCACAACGCACAACGCACAACGCATAACGCATAACGCATAACGCATAACGCATAACGCATAACGCATAACGCATAACGCATAACGCATAACGCATAACGCAGGACGCACAACGCACAACGCACAACGCACAACGCACAACGCACAACGCACAACGCACAACGCACAACGCACAACGCACAACGCACAACGCACAACGCATAACGCACAACGCACAACGCACAACGCACAACGCATAACGCATAACGCATAACGCATAACGCATAATGCAAAAGTCATAACGCATAACGCATAACGCATAACGCATAGCCCATAACGCATAACACGTAGCGCATATCGCATAAAGCATAACGCATAACGCGTAACGCATAACGCATCACCCATAACGCATAACGCATAACGCATAACGCATAACGCATAACGCATAACGCATAACGCATAACGCATAACGCATAACGCATAACGCATAACGCACAACGCATAACGCATAACGCATTACGCACAACGCACAACGCACAACGAACAACGCTCAACGCACAACGCACAACGCACAACGCACAACGCACAACGCACAACGCACAACGCACAACGCACAACGCATAACGCATAACGCAAAAGTCATAACGCATAACGAATAACGCATAACGCATAACGCATAACGCATAACGCATAACGCATAACGCATAACACATAACGCATAACGCATAACGCATAACGCATAACGCATAACGCATAACGCATAACGCATAACGCATAACGCATAACGCATAACGCATAACGCATAACGCATAACGCATAACGCATAACGCATAACGCATAACGCATAACGCATAACGCATAACGCATAACGCATAACGCATAACGCATAACGCATAATGCAAAAGTCATAACGCATAACGCTTAACGCATAACGCATAACGCATAACGCAGGACGCACAACGCACAACGCACAACGCACAACGCACAACGCACAACGCACAACGCACAACGCACAACGCACAACGCACAACGCACAACGCACAACGCACAACGCACAACGCATAACGCACAACGCACAACGCACAACGCACAACGCACAACGCACAACGCATAACGCATAACGCATAACGCATAACGCATAATGCAAAAGTCATAACGCATAACGCATAACGCATAACGCATAGCCCATAACGCATAACACGTAGCGCATATCGCATAAAGCATAACGCATAACGCGTAACGCATAACGCATCACCCATAACGCATAACGCATAACGCATAACGCATAACGCGTAACGCATAACGCATCACCCATAACGCATAACGCATAACGCATAACGCATAACGCATAACGCATAACGCATAACGCATAACGCATAACGCATAACGCATAACGCATAACGCATAACGCATAACGCATAACGCACAACGCATAACGCATAACGCATTACGCACAACGCACAACGCACAACGAACAACGCTCAACGCACAACGCACAACGCACAACGCACAACGCACAACGCACAACGCACAACGCACAACGCACAACGCATAACGCATAACGCAAAAGTCATAACGCATAACGAATAACGCATAACGCATAACGCATAACGCATAACACATAACGCATAACGCATAACGCATAACGCATAACGCATAACGCATAACGCATAACGCATAACGCATAACGCATAACGCATAACGCATAACGCATAACGCATAACGCATAACGCATAACGCATAACGCATAACGCATAACGCATAACGCATAACGCATAACGCATAACGCATAACGCATAATGCAAAAGTCATAACGCATAACGCTTAACGCATAACGCATAACGCATAACGCATAACGCATAACGCATAACGCATAACGCAGAACGCATAACGCACAACGCACAACGCACAACGCACAACGCACAACGCACAACGCACAACGCACGACGCACAACGCACAACGCACAACGCACAACGCACAACGCACAACGCACAACGCACAACGCACAACGCACAACGCATAACGCATAACGCATAACGCATAACACATAACGCATAACGCATACTGCATAACGCATAACGCATAACGCATAACGCATAACGCATAACGCATAACGCATGACGCATAACGCATAACGCATAACGCATAACGCATAACGCATAACGCAGAACGCAGAACGCACAACGCACAACGCACAACGCACAACGCACAACGCACAACGCACAACGCACAACGCACAACGCACAACGCACAACGCACAACGCACAACGCACAACGCACAACGCACAACGCACAACGCACAACGCACAACGCACAACGCACAACGCACAACGTATAACGCACAACGCATAACGCATAACGCATAACGCATAACGCAAAAGTCATAACGCATAACGCTTAACGCATAACGCACAACGCACAACGCACAACGCACAACGCACAACGCACAACGCACAACGCATAACGCATAACGCAAAAGTCATAACGCATAACGAATAACGCATAACGCATAACGCATAACGCATAACGCATAACGCATAACGCATAACGCATAACGCATAACGCATAACGCATAACGCATAACGCATAACGCATAACGCATAACGCATAACGCATAACGCATAACGCATAACGCATAACGCATAACGCATAACGCATAACGCATAACGCATAACGCATAACGCATAACGCATAACGCATAACGCATAACGCATAACGCATAACGCATAACGCATAACGCATAACGCATAACGCATAACGCATAACGCATAACGCATAACGCATAACGCATAACGCATAACGCATAACGCATAACGCATAACGCATACCGCATAACGCATAACGCATAACGCATAACGCATAACGCATAACGCATAACGCACAACGCATAACGCATAACGCATAACGCATAACGCATAACGCAAAAGTCATAACGCATAACGCATAACGCATAACGCATAACACATAACGCATAACGCATAACGCATAACGCATAACGCATAACGCATAACGGATAACGCATAACGCATAACGCATAACGCACAACGCACAACGCACAACGCACAACGCATAACGCATAACGCACAACGCATAACGCATAACGCATAACGCATAACGCATAACGCTTAACGCATAACGCATAATGCAAAAGTCATAACGCATAACGCATAACGCATAACGCATAGCCCATAACGCATAACGCATAACGCATAACGCATAACGCATAACGCATAACGCATAACGCATAACGCATAACGCATAACGCATAACGCATAACGCATAACGCATAACGCATAACGCATAACGCATAACGCATAACGCATAACGCATAACGCATAACGCATAACGCATAACGCATAACGCATAACGCATAACGCATAACGCATAACGCATAACGCATAACGCATAACGCATAACGCATAACGCACGACGCACAACGCACAACGCACAACGCACAACGCACAACGCACAACGCACAACGCACAACGCACAACGCACAACGCACAACGCACAACGCACAACGCACAACGCACAACGCACAACGCACAACGCATAACGCATAATGCAAAAGTCATAACGCATAACGCTTAACGCATAACGCATAACGCATAACGCAGGACGCACAACGCACAACGCACAACGCACAACGCACAACGCACAACGCACAACGCACAACGCACAACGCACAACGCACAACGCACAACGCACAACGCACAACGCACAACGCATAACGCACAACGCACAACGCACAACGCACAACGCACAACGCACAACGCATAACGCATAACGCATAACGCATAACGCATAATGCAAAAGTCATAACGCATAACGCATAACGCATAACGCATAGCCCATAACGCATAACACGTAGCGCATATCGCATAAAGCATAACGCATAACGCGTAACGCATAACGCATCACCCATAACGCATAACGCATAACGCATAACGCATAACGCGTAACGCATAACGCATCACCCATAACGCATAACGCATAACGCATAACGCATAACGCATAACGCATAACGCATAACGCATAACGCATAACGCATAACGCATAACGCATAACGCATAACGCATAACGCATAACGCACAACGCATAACGCATAACGCATTACGCACAACGCACAACGCACAACGAACAACGCTCAACGCACAACGCACAACGCACAACGCACAACGCACAACGCACAACGCACAACGCACAACGCACAACGCATAACGCATAACGCAAAAGTCATAACGCATAACGAATAACGCATAACGCATAACGCATAACGCATAACACATAACGCATAACGCATAACGCATAACGCATAACGCATAACGCATAACGCATAACGCATAACGCATAACGCATAACGCATAACGCATAACGCATAACGCATAACGCATAACGCATAACGCATAACGCATAACGCATAACGCATAACGCATAACGCATAACGCATAACGCATAACGCATAATGCAAAAGTCATAACGCATAACGCTTAACGCATAACGCATAACGCATAACGCATAACGCATAACGCATAACGCATAACGCAGAACGCATAACGCACAACGCACAACGCACAACGCACAACGCACAACGCACAACGCACGACGCACAACGCACAACGCACAACGCACAACGCACAACGCACAACGCACAACGCACAACGCACAACGCACAACGCATAACGCATAACGCATAACGCATAACACATAACGCATAACGCATACTGCATAACGCATAACGCATAACGCATAACGCATAACGCATAACGCATAACGCATGACGCATAACGCATAACGCATAACGCATAACGCATAACGCATAACGCAGAACGCAGAACGCACAACGCACAACGCACAACGCACAACGCACAACGCACAACGCACAACGCACAACGCACAACGCACAACGCACAACGCACAACGCACAACGCACAACGCACAACGCACAACGCACAACGCACAACGCACAACGCACAACGCACAACGCACAACGTATAACGCACAACGCATAACGCATAACGCATAACGCATAACGCAAAAGTCATAACGCATAACGCTTAACGCATAACGCACAACGCACAACGCACAACGCACAACGCACAACGCACAACGCACAACGCATAACGCATAACGCAAAAGTCATAACGCATAACGAATAACGCATAACGCATAACGCATAACGCATAACGCATAACGCATAACGCATAACGCATAACGCATAACGCATAACGCATAACGCATAACGCATAACGCATAACGCATAACGCATAACGCATAACGCATAACGCATAACGCATAACGCATAACGCATAACGCATAACGCATAACGCATAACGCATAACGCATAACGCATAACGCATAACGCATAACGCATAACGCATAACGCATAACGCATAACGCATAACGCATAACGCATAACGCATAACGCATAACGCATAACGCATAACGCATAACGCATAACGCATAACGCATAACGCATACCGCATAACGCATAACGCATAACGCATAACGCATAACGCATAACGCATAACGCACAACGCATAACGCATAACGCATAACGCATAACGCATAACGCAAAAGTCATAACGCATAACGCATAACGCATAACGCATAACACATAACGCATAACGCATAACGCATAACGCATAACGCATAACGCATAACGGATAACGCATAACGCATAACGCATAACGCACAACGCACAACGCACAACGCACAACGCATAACGCATAACGCACAACGCATAACGCATAACGCATAACGCATAACGCATAACGCTTAACGCATAACGCATAATGCAAAAGTCATAACGCATAACGCATAACGCATAACGCATAGCCCATAACGCATAACGCATAACGCATAACGCATAACGCATAACGCATAACGCATAACGCATAACGCATAACGCATAACGCATAACGCATAACGCATAACGCATAACGCATAACGCATAACGCATAACGCATAACGCATAACGCATAACGCATAACGCATAACGCATAACGCATAACGCATAACGCATAACGCATAACGCATAACGCATAACGCATAACGCATAACGCATAACGCATAACGCACGACGCACAACGCACAACGCACAACGCACAACGCACAACGCACAACGCACAACGCACAACGCACAACGCACAACGCACAACGCACAACGCACAACGCACAACGCACAACGCACAACGCACAACGCATAACGCATAACGCATAACGCATAACGCATAATGCAAAAGTCATAACGCATAACGCATAACGCATAACGCATAGCCCATAACGCATAACACGTAGCGCATATCGCATAATGCATAACGCATAACGCATAACGCATAACGCATCACCCATAACGCATAACACATAACGCATAACGCATAACGCATAACGCATAACGCATAACGCATAACGCATAACGCATAACGCATAACGCATAACGCATAACGCATAACGCATAACGCATAACGCATAACGCATAACGCATAACGCATAACGCATAACGCATAACGCATAACGCATAACGCATAACGCAGTACGCACAACGCACAACGCACAACGAACAACGAACAACGCACAACGCACAACGCACAACGCACAACGCACAACGCACAACGCACAACGCACAACGCACAACGCACAACGCACAACGCACAACGCACAACGCACAACGCACAACGCACAACGCACAACGCACAACGCATAACGCATAACGCATAACGCATAACGCATAACGCATAACGCATAACGCATAACGCATAACGCATAACGCATAACGCATAACGCATAACGCATAACGCATAACGCATAACGCATAACGCATAACGCATAACGCATAACGCATAACGCATAACGCATAACGTATAACGCATAACGCATAACGCATAACGCACAACGCACAACGCACAACGCACAACGCATAACGCATAAGGCACAACGCATAACGCATAACGCATAACGCATAACGCATAACGCTTAACGCATAACGCATAATGCAAAAGTCATAACGCATAACGCATAACGCATAACGCATAACGCATAACGCATAACGCATAACGCATAACGCATAACGCATAACGCATAACGCATAACGCATAACGCATAACGCATAACGCATAACGCATAACGCATAACGCATAACGCATAACGCATAACGCATAACGCATAACGCATAACGCATAACGCATAACGCATAATGCAAAAGTCATAACGCATAACGCATAACGCATAACGCATAACGCATAGCCCATAACGCATAACACGTAGCGCATATCGCATAATGCATAACGCATAACGCATAACGCATAACGCATCACCCATAACGCATAACGCATAACGCATAACGCATAACGCATAACGCATAACGCATAACGCATAACGCATAACGCATAACGCATAACGCATAACGCATAACGCATAACGCATAACGCATAACGCATAACGCATAACGCATAACGCATAACGCATAACGCATAACGCATAACGCATAACGCATAACGCACTACGCACAACGCACAACGCACAACGAACAACGCACAACGCACAACGCACAACGCACAACGCACAACGCACAACGCACAACGCACAACGCACAACGCACAACGCACAACGCACAACGCACAACGCACAACGCACAACGCACAACGCACAACGCACAACGCACAACGCACAACGCACAACGCACAACGCACAACGCACAACGCACAACGCACAACGCACAACGCACAACGCACAACGCACAACGCACAACGCACAACGCACAACGCATAACGCATAACGCATAACGCATAACGCATAACGCATAACGCATAACGCATAACGCATAACGCATAACGCATAACGCATAACGCATAACGCATAACGCATAACGCATAACGCATAACGCATAACGCATAACGCATAACGCATAACGCATAACGCATAACGCATGACGCATGACGCATAACGCATAACGCATAACGCATAACGCATAACGCAGAACGCAGAACGCAGAACGCAGAACGCACAACGCACAACGCACAACGCACAACGCACAACGCACAACGCACAACGCACAACGCACAACGCACAACGCACAACGCACAACGCACAACGCACAACGCACAACGCACAACGCATAACGCATAACGCATAACGCATAACGCATAATGCAAAAGTCATAACGCATAACGCATAACGCATAACGCATAGCCCATAACGCATAACACGTAGCGCATATCGCATAATGCATAACGCATAACGCATAACGCATCACCCATAACGCATAACGCATCACCCATAACGCATAACGCATAACGCATAACGCATAACGCATAACGCATAACGCATAACGCATACCGCATAACGCATAACGCATAACGCATAACGCATAACGCATAACGCATAACGCATAACGCATAACGCATAACGCATAACGCATAACGCATAACGCATAACGCATAACGCATAACGCATAACGCATAACGCATAACGCATAACGCATAACGCATAACGCATAACGCATAACGCATAACGCATAACGCATAACGCATAACGCATAACGCATAACGCATAACGCATAACGCATAACGCATAACGCATAACGCATAACGCAGGACGCACAACGCACAACGCACAACGCACAACGCACAACGCACAACGCACAACGCACAACGCACAACGCACAACGCACAACGCACAACGCACAACGCACAACGCATAACGCACAACGCACAACGCACAACGCACAACGCATAACGCATAACGCATAACGCATAATGCAAAAGTCATAACGCATAACGCATAACGCATAACGCATAGCCCATAACGCATAACACGTAGCGCATATCGCATAAAGCATAACGCATAACGCGTAACGCATAACGCATCACCCATAACGCATAACGCATAACGCATAACGCATAACGCATAACGCATAACGCATAACGCATAACGCATAACGCATAACGCATAACGCATAACGCATAACGCATAACGCATAACGCATAACGCATAACGCATAACGCATAACGCATAACGCATAACGCATAACGCATAACGCATAACGCACAACGCATAACGCATAACGCATTACGCACAACGCACAACGCACAACGAACAACGCACAACGCACAACGCACAACGCACAACGCACAACGCACAACGCACAACGCACAACGCACAACGCATAACGCATAACGCAAAAGTCATAACGCATAACGAATAACGCATAACGCATAACGCATAACGCATAACACATAACGCATAACGCATAACGCATAACGCATAACGCATAACGCATAACGCATAACGCATAACGCATAACGCATAACGCATAACGCATAACGCATAACGCATAACGCATAACGCATAAAGCATAACGCATAACGCATAACGCATAACGCATAACGCATAACGCATAACGCATAACGCATAACGCATAACGCATAACGCATAACGCATAACGCATAACGCATAACGCATAACACATAACGCATAACGCATAACGCATAACGCATAACGCATAACGCACAACGCACAACGCACAACGCACAACGCACAACGCACAACGCACAACGCACAACGCATAACGCATAACGCAAAAGTCATAACGCATAACGAATAACGCATAACGCATAACGCATAACGCATAACGCATAACGCATAACGCATAACGCATAACGCATCACCCATAACGCATAACGCATAACGCATAACGCATAACGCATAACGCATAACGCATAACGCATAACGCATAACGCATAACGCATAACGCATAACGCATAACGCATAACGCATAACGCATAACGCACGACGCACAACGCACAACGCACAACGCACAACGCACAACGCACAACGCACAACGCACAACGCACAACGCACAACGCACAACGCACAACGCACAACGCACAACGCACAACGCACAACGCACAACGCACAACGCACAACGCACAACGCACAACGCACAACGCACAACGCATAACGCATAACGCATAACGCATAACGCATAATGCAAAAGTCATAACGCATAACGCATAACGCATAGCCCATAACGCATAACACGTAGCGCATATCGCATAATGCATAACGCATAACGCATAACGCATAACGCATCACCCATAACGCATAACACATAACGCATAACGCATAACGCATAACGCATAACGCATAACGCATAACGCATAACGCATAACGCATAACGCATTACGCACAACGCACAACGCACAACGAACAACGCACAACGCACAACGCACAACGCACAACGCACAACGCACAACGCACAACGCACAACGCACAACGCACAACGCACAACGCACAACGCACAACGCACAACGCACAACGCACAACGCACAACGCACAACGCACAACGCACAACGCACAACGCACAACGCACAACGCACAACGCACAACGCACAACGCACAACGCACAACGCACAACGCACAACGCACAACGCACAACGCACAACGCACAACGCACAACGCACAACGCATAACGCATAACGCATAACGCATAACGCATAACGCATAACGCATAACGCATAACGCATAACGCATAACGCATAACGCATAACGCATAACGCATAACGCATAACGCATAACGCATAACGCATTACGCACAACGCACAACGCACAACGAACAACGCACAACGCACAACGCACAACGCACAACGCACAACGCACAACGCACAACGCACAACGCACAACGCACAACGCACAACGCACAACGCACAACGCACAACGCACAACGCACAACGCACAACGCACAACGCACAACGCACAACGCACAACGCACAACGCACAACGCACAACGCACAACGCACAACGCACAACGCACAACGCACAACGCACAACGCACAACGCACAACGCATAACGCATAACGCATAACGCATAACGCATAACGCATAACGCATAACGCATAACGCATAACGCATAACGCATAACGCATAACGCATAACGCATAACGCATAACGCATAACGCATAACGCATAACGCATAACGCATAACGCATAACGCATAACGCACAACGCACAACGCACAACGCACAACGCATAACGCATAAGGCACAACGCATAACGCATAACGCATAACGCATAACGCATAACGCTTAACGCATAACGCATAATGCAAAAGTCATAACGCATAACGCATAACGCATAACGCATAACGCATAACGCATAACGCATAACGCATAACGCATAACGCATAACGCATAACGCATAACGCATAACGCATAACGCATAACGCATAACGCATAACGCATAACGCATAACGCATAACGCATAACGCATAACGCATAACGCATAACGCATAACGCATAACGCATAACGCATAACGCATAACGCATAACGCATAACGCATAACGCATAACGCATAACGCATAACGCATAAGGTATAACGCATAACGCATAACGCATAACGCATAACGCATAACGCATAACGCATAACGCATAACGCTTAACGCATAACGCATAATGCAAAAGTCATAACGCATAATGCATAACGCATAACGCATAACACGTAGCGCATAACGCATAACGCATAACGCATAACGCATAACGCATAACGCATAACGCATAACGCATAACGCATAACGCATAACGCATAACGCATAACGCATAACGCATAACGCATAACGCATAACGCATAACGCATAACGCATAACGCATAACGCATAACGCATAACGCATAACGCATAACGCATAACGCATAACGCATAACGTATAACGCATAACGCATAACGCATAACGCATAACGCATAACGCACAACGCACAACGCACAACGCACAACGCACAACGCATAACGCATAACGCAAAAGTCATAACGCATACCGCATAACGCATAACGCATAACGCATAACGCATAACGCATAAAGCATAACGCATAACGCATAACGCATAACGCATAACGCATAACGCATAACGCATAACGCATAACGCATAACGCATAACGCATAACGCATAACGCATAACGCATAACGCATAACGCATAACGCATAACGCATAACGCATAACGCATAACGCATAACGCACAACGCACAACGCACAACGCACAACGCACAACGCACAACGCACAACGCACAACGCACAACGCACAACGCACAACGCACAACGCACAACGCACAACGCACAACGCACAACGCACAACGCACAACGCATAACGCATAACGCAAAAGTCATAACGCATACCGCATAACGCATAACGCATAACGCATAACGCATAACGCATAAAGCATAACGCATAACGCATAACGCATAACGCATAACGCATAACGCATAACGCATAACGCATAACGCATAACGCATAACGCATAACGCATAACGCATAACGCATAATGCATAACGCATAACGCATAACGCATAACGCATAACGCATAACGCATAACGCATAACGCATAACGCATAACGCATAACGCATAACGCATAACGCATAACGCATAACGCATAACGCATAACGCATAACGCATAACGCATAACGCATAACGCATAACGCATAACGCATAACGCATAACGCATAACGCATAACGCATAACGCATAACGCAAAAGTCATAACGCATAACGCATAACGCATAACGCATAACACATAACGCATAACGCATAACGCATAACGCATAACGCATAACGCATAACGCATAACGCATAACGCATAACGCATAACGCATAACGCATAGCGCATAACGCATAACGCATAACGCATAACGCATAACGCATAACGCATAACGCATAACGCATAACGCATAACGCACAACGCACAACGCACAACGCATAACGCATAACGCACAACGCATAACGCATAACGCATAACGCATAACGCATAACGCTTAACGCATAACGCATAATGCAAAAGTCATAACGCATAACGCATAACGCATAGCCCATAACGCATAACGCATAACGCATAACGCATAACGCATAACGCATAACGCATAACGCATAACGCATAACGCATAACGCATAACGCATAACGCATAACGCACAACGCACAACGCACAACGCACAACGCACAACGCACAACGCACAACGCACAACGCACAACGCACAACGCACAACGCACAACGCATAACGCATAACGCATAACGCATAACGCATAACGCATAACGCATAACGCATAACGCACAACGCACAACGCACAACGCACAACGCACAACGCACAACGCACAACGCACAACGCATAACGCATAACGCATAACGCATAACGCATAATGCAAAAGTCATAACGCATAACGCATAACGCATAACGCATAGCCCATAACGCATAACACGTAGCGCATATCGCATAATGCATAACGCATAACGCATAACGCATAACGCATAACGCATAACGCATAACGCATAACGCATAACGCATAACGCATAACGCATAACGCATAACGCATAACGCATAACGCATAACGCATAACGCATAACGCATAACGCATAACGCATAACGCATAACGCATAACGCATAAGGTATAACGCATAACGCATAACGCATAACGCATAACGCATAACGCATAACGCATAACGCATAACGCTTAACGCATAACGCATAATGCAAAAGTCATAACGCATAATGCATAACGCATAACGCATAACACGTAGCGCATAACGCATAACGCATAACGCATAACGCATAACGCATAACGCATAACGCATAACGCATAACGCATAACGCATAACGCATAACGCATAACGCATAACGCATAACGCATAACGCATAACGCATAACGCATAACGCATAACGCATAACGCATAACGCATAACGCATAACGCATAACGCATAACGCATAACGCATAACGCATAACGCATAACGCATAACGCATAACGCACAACGCACAACGCACAACGCACAACGCACAACGCATAACGCATAACGCAAAAGTCATAACGCATACCGCATAACGCATAACGCATAACGCATAACGCATAACGCATAACGCATAAAGCATAACGCATAACGCATAACGCATAACGCATAACGCATAACGCATAACGCATAACGCATAACGCATAACGCATAACGCATAACGCATAACGCATAACGCATAACGCATAACGCATAACGCATAACGCATAACGCATAACGCATAACGCATAACGCATAACGCACAACGCACAACGCACAACGCACAACGCACAACGCACAACGCACAACGCACAACGCACAACGCACAACGCACAACGCACAACGCACAACGCACAACGCACAACGCACAACGCACAACGCACAACGCTCAACGCACAACGCACAACGCATAACGCATAACGCATAATGCAAAAGTCATAACGCATAACGCATAACGCATAACGCATAGCCCATAACGCATAACACGTAGCACATATCGCATAATGCATAACGCATAACGCATAACGCATAACGCATCACCCATAACGCATAACGCATAACGCATAACGCATAACGCATAACGCATAACGCATTACGCACAACGCACAACGCACAACGAACAACGCACAACGCACAACGCACAACGCACAACGCACAACGCACAACGCATAACGCATAACGCATAACGCAAAAGTCATAACGCATAACGAATAACGCATTACGCACAACGCACAACGCACAACGAACAACGCACAACGCACAACGCACAACGCACAACGCACAACGCACAACGCACAACGCACAACGCACAACGCACAACGCATAACGCATAACGCAAAAGTCATAACGCATAACGAATAACGCATAACGCATAACGCATAACGCATAACGCATAACGCATAACGCATAACGCATAACGCATAACGCATAATGCATAACGCATAACGCATAACGCATAACGCATAACGCATAACGCATAACGCATAACGCATAACGCATAACGCATAACGCATAACGCATAACGCATAACGCATAACGCATAACGCATAACGCATAACGCATAACGCATAACGCATAACGCATAACGCATAACGCATAACGCATAACGCATAACGCATAACGCATAACGCAAAAGTCATAACGCATAACGCATAACGCATAACGCATAACACATAACGCATAACGCATAACGCATAACGCATAACGCATAACGCATAACGCATAACGCATAACGCATAACGCATAACGCATAACGCATAGCGCATAACGCATAACGCATAACGCATAACGCATAACGCATAACGCATAACGCATAACGCATAACGCATAACGCACAACGCACAACGCACAACGCATAACGCATAACGCACAACGCATAACGCATAACGCATAACGCATAACGCATAACGCTTAACGCATAACGCATAATGCAAAAGTCATAACGCATAACGCATAACGCATAGCCCATAACGCATAACGCATAACGCATAACGCATAACGCATAACGCATAACGCATAACGCATAACGCATAACGCATAACGCATAACGCATAACGCATAACGCATAACGCACAACGCACAACGCACAACGCACAACGCACAACGCACAACGCACAACGCACAACGCACAACGCACAACGCACAACGCACAACGCATAACGCATAACGCATAACGCATAACGCATAACGCATAACGCATAACGCATAACGCACAACGCACAACGCACAACGCACAACGCACAACGCACAACGCACAACGCACAACGCACAACGCACAACGCACAACGCATAACGCATAACGCATAACGCATAACGCATAATGCAAAAGTCATAACGCATAACGCATAACGCATAACGCATAGCCCATAACGCATAACACGTAGCGCATATCGCATAATGCATAACGCATAACGCATAACGCATAACGCATCACCCATAACGCATAACGCATAACGCATAACGCATAACGCATAACGCATAACGCATAACGCATAACGCATAACGCATAACGCATAACGCATAACGCATAACGCATTACGCACAACGCACAACGCACAACGAACAACGCACAACGCACAACGCACAACGCACAACGCACAACGCACAACGCACAACGCACAACGCACAACGCACAACGCATAACGCATAACGCATAACGCATAACGCATAACGCATAACGCATAACGCATAACGCATAACGCATAACGCATAACGCACAGCCCATAACGCATAACACGTAGCGCATATCGCATAATGCATAACGCATAACGCATAACGCATAACGCATAACGCATAACGCATAACGCATAACGCATAACGCATAACGCATAACGCATAACGCATAACGCATAACGCATAACGCATAACGCATAACGCATAACGCATAACGCATAACGCATAACGCATAACGCATAACGCATAACGCATAACGCATAACGCATAACGCATAACGCATAACGCATAACGCATAACGCATAACGCATAACGCATAAGGTATAACGCATAACGCATAACGCATAACGCATAACGCATAACGCATAACGCTTAACGCATAACGCATAATGCAAAAGTCATAACGCATAATGCATAACGCATAACGCATAACGCATAACGCATAACGCATAACGCATAACGCATAACGCATAACGCATAACGCATAACGCATAACGCATAACGCATAACGCATAACGCATAACGCATAACGCATAACGCATAACGCATAACGCATAACGCATAACGCATAACGCAGTACGCACAACGCACAACGCACAACGAACAACGCACAACGCACAACGCACAACGCACAACGCACAACGCACAACGCACAACGCACAACGCACAACGCACAACGCACAACGCACAACGCACAACGCACAACGCACAACGCACAACGCACAACGCACAACGCACAACGCACAACGCACAACGCACAACGCACAACGCACAACGCACAACGCACAACGCACAACGCACAACGCATAACGCATAACGCATAACGCATAACGCATAACGCATAACGCATAACGCATAACGCATAACGCATAAAGCATAACGCATAACGCATAACGCATAACGAATAACGCATAACGCATAACGCATAACGCATAACGCATAACGCATAACGCATAACGCATAACGCATAACGCATAACGCATAACGCACAACGCACAACGCACAACGCACAACGCATAACGCATAAGGCACAACGCATAACGCATAACGCATAACGCATAACGCATAACGCATAACGCATAACGCATAACGCATAACGCATAACGCATAACGCATAACGCATAACGCATAACGCATAACGCATAACGCATAACGCATAACGCATAACGCATAACGCATAACGCATAACGCATAACGCATAACGCATAACGCATAACGCATAACGCACGACGCACAACGCACAACGCACAACGCACAACGCACAACGCACAACGCACAACGCACAACGCACAACGCACAACGCACAACGCACAACGCACAACGCACAACGCACAACGCACAACGCACAACGCATAACGCATAACGCATAACGCATAACGCAAAAGTCATAACGCATAACGCATAACGCATAACGCATAACACATAACGCATAACGCATAACGCATAACGCATAACGCATAACGCATAACGCATAACGCATAACGCACAACGCATAACGCATAACGCATAACGCATAACGCATAACGCTTAACGCATAACGCATAATGCAAAAGTCATAACGCATAACGCATAACGCATAGCCCATAATGCAAAAGTCATAACGCATAACGCATAACGCATAACGCATAACGCATAACGCATAACGCATAACGCATAACGCATAACGCATAACGCATAACGCATAACGCATAACGCATAACGCATAACGCATAACGCATAACGCATAACGCATAACGCATAACGCATAACGCATAACGCATAACGCATAACGCATAACGCATAACGCATAACGCACGACGCACAACGCACAACGCACAACGCACAACGCACAACGCACAACGCACAACGCACAACGCACAACGCACAACGCACAACGCACAACGCACAACGCACAACGCACAACGCACAACGCACAACGCACAACGCACAACGCACAACGCACAACGCATAACGCATAACGCATAACGCATAACGCATAATGCAAAAGTCATAACGCATAACGCATAACGCATAGCCCATAACGCATAACACGTAGCGCATATCGCATAATGCATAACGCATAACGCATAACGCATAACGCATCACCCATAACGCATAACACATAACGCATAACGCATAACGCATAACGCATAACGCATAACGCATAACGCATAACGCATAACGCATAACGCATAACGCATAACGCATTACGCACAACGCACAACGCACAACGAACAACGCACAACGCACAACGCACAACGCACAACGCACAACGCACAACGCACAACGCACAACGCACAACGCACAACGCACAACGCACAACGCACAACGCACAACGCACAACGCACAACGCACAACGCACAACGCACAACGCACAACGCACAACGCACAACGCACAACGCACAACGCACAACGCACAACGCACAACGCACAACGCACAACGCACAACGCACAACGCACAACGCACAACGCACAACGCACAACGCATAACGCATAACGCATAACGCATAACGCATAACGCATAACGCATAACGCATAACGCATAACGCATAACGCATAACGCATAACGCATAACGCATAACGAATAACGCATAACGCATAACGCATAACGCATAACGCATAACGCATAACGCATAACGCATAACGCATAACACATAACGCATAACGCATAACGCATAACGCATAACGCATAACGCATAACGCATAACGCATAACGCATAACGCATAACGCATAACGCATAACGCATAACGCATAACGCATAACGCATAACGCATAACGCATAACGCATAACGCATAACGCATAACGCATAACGCATAACGCATAACGCATAACGCATAACGCATAACGCATAACGCAAAAGTCATAACGCATAACGCATAACGCATAACGCATAACACATAACGCATAACGCATAACGCATAACGCATAACGCATAACGCATAACGCACAACGCACAACGCACAACGCATAACGCATAACGCACAACGCATAACGCATAACGCATAACGCATAACGCATAACGCTTAACGCATAACGCATAATGCAAAAGTCATAACGCATAACGCATAACGCATAGCCCATAATGCAAAAGTCATAACGCATAACGCATAACGCATAACGCATAACGCATAACGCATAACGCATAACGCATAACGCATAACGCATAACGCATAACGCATAACGCATAACGCATAACGCATAACGCATAACGCATAACGCATAACGCATAACGCATAACGCATAACGCATAACGCATAACGCATAACGCATAACGCACGACGCACAACGCACAACGCACAACGCACAACGCACAACGCACAACGCACAACGCACAACGCACAACGCACAACGCACAACGCACAACGCACAACGCACAACGCACAACGCACAACGCACAACGCACAACGCACAACGCATAACGCATAACGCATAACGCATAACGCATAATGCAAAAGTCATAACGCATAACGCATAACGCATAGCCCATAACGCATAACACGTAGCGCATATCGCATAATGCATAACGCATAACGCATAACGCATAACGCATCACCCATAACGCATAACACATAACGCATAACGCATAACGCATAACGCATAACGCATAACGCATAACGCATAACGCATAACGCATAACGCATAACGCATAACGCATTACGCACAACGCACAACGCACAACGAACAACGCACAACGCACAACGCACAACGCACAACGCACAACGCACAACGCACAACGCACAACGCACAACGCACAACGCACAACGCACAACGCACAACGCACAACGCACAACGCACAACGCACAACGCACAACGCACAACGCACAACGCACAACGCACAACGCACAACGCACAACGCACAACGCACAACGCACAACGCACAACGCACAACGCACAACGCACAACGCACAACGCACAACGCACAACGCACAACGCACAACGCATAACGCATAACGCATAACGCATAACGCATAACGCATAACGCATAACGCATAACGCATAACGCATAACGCATAACGAATAACGCATAACGCATAACGCATAACGCATAACGCATAACGCATAACGCATAACGCATAACGCATAACGCATAACGCACAACGCACAACGCACAACGCACAACGCATAACGCATAAGGCACAACGCATAACGCATAACGCATAACGCATAACGCTTAACGCATAACGCATAATGCAAAAGTCATAACGCATAACGCATAACGCATAACGCATAACGCATAACGCATAACGCATAACGCATAACGCATAACGCATAACGCATAACGCATAACGCATAACGCATAACGCATAACGCATAACGCATAACGCATAACGCATAACGCATAACGCATAACGCATAACGCATAACGCATAACGCATAACGCATAACGCATAACGCATAACGCATAACGCATAACGCATAACGCATAACGCATAACGCATAACGCATAACGCATAACGCATAACGCACGACGCACAACGCACAACGCACAACGCACAACGCACAACGCACAACGCACAACGCACAACGCACAACGCACAACGCACAACGCACAACGCACAACGCACAACGCACAACGCACAACGCACAACGCACAACGCACAACGCACAACGCACAACGCATAACGCACAACGCACAACGCACAACGCATAACGCATAACGCATAACGCATAACGCATAACGCATAACGCATAACGCATAACGCTTAACGCATAACGCATAATGCAAAAGTCATAACGCATAACGCATAACGCATAACGCATAACGCATAACGCATAACGCATAACGCATAACGCATAACGCATAACGCATAACGCATAACGCATAACGCATAACGCATAACGCATAACGCATAACGCATAACGCATAACGCATAACGCATAACGCATAACGCATAACGCATAACGCATAACGCATAACGCATAACGCATAACGCATAACGCATAACGCATAACGCATAACGCACGACGCACAACGCACAACGCACAACGCACAACGCACAACGCACAACGCACAACGCACAACGCACAACGCACAACGCACAACGCACAACGCACAACGCACAACGCACAACGCACAACGCACAACGCACAACGCACAACGCACAACGCACAACGCACAACGCACAACGCACAACGCACAACGCATAACGCATAACGCATAACGCATAACGCATAATGCAAAAGTCATAACGCATAACGCATAACGCATAACGCATAGCCCATAACGCATAACACGTAGCGCATATCGCATAATGCATAACGCATAACGCATAACGCATCACCCATAACGCATAACGCATAACGCATAACGCATAACGCATAACGCATAACGCATAACGCATAACGCATAACGCATAACGCATAACGCATAACGCATAACGCATAACGCATAACGCATAACGCATTACGCACAACGCACAACGCACAACGAACAACGCACAACGCACAACGCACAACGCACAACGCACAACGCACAACGCACAACGCACAACGCACAACGCATAACGCATAACGCATAACGCATAACGCATAACGCATAACGCATAACGCATAACGCATAACGCATAACGCATAACGCATAACGCACAGCCCATAACGCATAACACGTAGCGCATATCGCATAATGCATAACGCATAACGCATAACGCATAACGCATAACGCATAACGCATAACGCATAACGCATAACGCATAACGCATAACGCATAACGCATAACGCATAACGCATAACGCATAACGCATAACGCATAACGCATAACGCATAACGCATAACGCATAACGCATAACGCATAACGCATAACGCATAACGCATAACGCATAACGCATAACGCATAACGCATAACGCATAACGCATAAGGTATAACGCATAACGCATAACGCATAACGCATAACGCATAACGCATAACGCATAACGCATAACGCATAACGCTTAACGCATAACGCATAATGCAAAAGTCATAACGCATAATGCATAACGCATAACGCATAACGCATAACGCATAACGCATAACGCATAACGCATAACGCATAACGCATAACGCATAACGCATAACGCATAACGCATAACGCATAACGCATAACGCATAACGCATAACGCATAACGCATAACGCATAACGCATAACGCATAACGCATAACGCATAACGCATAACGCATAACGCATAACGCATAACGCATAACGCATAACGCATAACGCATAACGCATAACGCATAACGCATAACGCATAACGCATAACGCACAACGCACAACGCACAACGCACAACGCACAACGCATAACGCATAACGCAAAAGTCATAACGCATACCGCATAACGCATAACGCATAACGCATAACGCATAACGCATAACGCATAACGCATAATGCAAAAGTCATAACGCATAACGCATAACGCATAACGCATAGCCCATAACGCATAACACGTAGCGCATATCGCATAATGCATAACGCATAACGCATAACGCATAACGCATCACCCATAACGCATAACGCATAACGCATAACGCATAACGCATAACGCATAACGCATAACGCATAACGCATAACGCATAACGCATAACGCATAACGCATTACGCACAACGCACAACGCACAACGAACAACGCACAACGCACAACGCACAACGCACAACGCACAACGCACAACGCACAACGCACAACGCACAACGCACAACGCATAACGCATAACGCATAACGCATAACGCACAACGCACAACGCACAACGCACAACGCTCAACGCACAACGCACAACGCATAACGCATAACGCATAATGCAAAAGTCATAACGCATAACGCATAACGCATAACGCATAGCCCATAACGCATAACACGTAGCGCATATCGCATAATGCATAACGCATAACGCATAACGCATAACGCATCACCCATAACGCATAACGCATAACGCATAACGCATAACGCATAACGCATTACGTACAACGCACAACGCACAACGCACAACGCACAACGCACAACGCACAACGCACAACGCATAACGCATAACGCATAACGCAAAAGTCATAACGCATAACGAATAACGCATAACGCACAACGCACAACGCACAACGCACAACGCACAACGCACAACGCACTACGCACAACGCACAACGCACAACGCACAACGCACAACGCACAACGCACAACGCCTAACGCCTAACGCACAACGCACAACGCACAACGCACAACGCACAACGCATAACGCATAACGCATAACGCATAACGCATAACGCATAACGCATAACGCATAACGCACAACGCACAACGCATAACGCATAACGCATAACGCATAACGCTTAACGCATAACGCATAATGCAAAAGTCATTACGCATAACGCATAACGCATAACGCATAACGCATAACGCATAACGCATAACGCATAACGCATAACGCATAACGCATAACGCATAACGCATAACGCATAACGCATAACGCAGAACGCATAACGCACAACGCACAACGCACAACGCACAACGCACAACGCACAACGCACAACGCACAACGCACAACGCACAACGCACAACGCACAACGCACAACGCACAACGCACAACGCACAACGCACAACGCACAACGCACAACGCACAACGCATAACGCATAACGCATAACGCATAACGCATAACGCATAGCCCATAAAGCCTAACACGTAGCGCATATCGCATAACGCATAACGCATTATGCAAAAGTCATAACGCATAACGCTTAACGCATAACGCATAACGCATAACGCACAACGCACAACGCACAACGCACAACGCACAACGCAAAACGCACAACGCACAACGCACAACGCACAACGCACAACGCACAACGCACAACGCACAACGCCTAACGCCTAACGCACAACGCACAACGCACAACGCACAACGCACAACGCACAACGCACAACGCACAACGCACAACGCACTACGCACAACGCACAACGCACAACGCATAACGCATAACGCATAACGCATAACGCTTAACGCATAACGCATAATGCAAAAGTCATTACGCATAACGCATAACGCATAACGCATAGCCCATAACGCATAACGCATAACGCATAACGCATAACGCATAACGCATAACGCATAACGCATAACGCATAACGCATAACGCATAACGCATAACGCATAACGCATAACGCATAACGCATAACGCATAACGCATAACGCATAACGCATAACGCATAACGCATAACGCATAACGCATAACGCATAACGCATAACGCATAACGCATAACGCACGACGCACAACGCACGACGCACAACGCACAACGCACAACGCACAACGCACAACGCACAACGCACAACGCACAACGCACAACGCACAACGCACAACGCACAACGCACAACGCACAACGCACAACGCACAACGCACAACGCACAACGCACAACGCACAACGCACAACGCACAACGCACAACGCACAACGCACAACGCACAACGCATAACGCATAACGCATAACGCATAACGCATAACGCATAACGCATAGCCCATAACGCATAACACGTAGCGCATATCGCATAACGCATAACGCATAATGCAAAAGTCATAACGCATAACGCTTAACGCATAACGCATAACGCATAACGCATAACGCATAACGCATAACGCATAACGCACAACGCACAACGCACAACGCACAACGCACAACGCATAACGCATAACGCAAAAGTCATAACGCATACCGCATAACGCATAACGCAAAAGTCATTACGCATAACGCATAACGCATAACGCATAGCCCATAACGCATAACGCATAACGCATAACGCATAACGCATAACGCATAACGCATAACGCATAACGCATAACGCATAATGCAAAAGTCATAACGCATAACGCTTAACGCATAACGCATAACGCATAACGCATAACGCATAACGCATAACGCATAACGCATAACGCATAACGCACAACGCATAACGCACAACGCACAACGCACAACGCACAACGCACAACGCACAACGCACAACGCACAACGCACAACGCACGACGCACAACGCACAACGCACGACGCACAACGCACAACGCACAACGCACAACGCACAACGCACAACGCATAACGCATAACGCATAACGCATAACGCATAACGCATAACGCATACTGCATAACGCATAACGCATAACGCATAACGCATAACGCATAACGCATAACGCATAACGCATAACGCATAACGCATAACGCATAACGCATAACGCATAACGCATAACGCATAACGCATAACGCATAACGCACAACGCATAACGCACAACGCACAACGCACAACGCACAACGCACAACGCACAACGCACAACGCACAACGCACAACGCACGACGCACAACGCACAACGCACGACGCACAACGCACAACGCACAACGCACAACGCACAACGCACAACGCATAACGCATAACGCATAACGCATAACGCATAACGCATAACGCATACTGCATAACGCATAACGCATAACGCATAACGCATAACGCATAACGCATAACGCATAACGCATAACGCATAACGCATAACGCATAACGCATAACGCACAACGCACAACGCACAACGCACAACGCACAACGCACAACGCACAACGCACAACGCACAACGCACAACGCACAACGCACAACGCACAACGCACAACGCACAACGCACAACGCACAACGCACAACGCATAACGCATAACGCAAAAGTCATAACGCATACCGCATAACGCATAACGCATAACGCATAACGCATAACGCATAAAGCATAACGCATAACGCATAACGCATAACGCATAACGCATAACGCATAACGCATAACGCATAACGCATAACGCATAACGCATAACGCATAACGCATAACGCATAATGCATAACGCATAACGCATAACGCATAACGCATAACGCATAACGCATAACGCATAACGCATAACGCATAACGCATAACGCATAACGCATAACGCATAACGCATAACGCATAACGCATAACGCATAACGCATAACGCATAACGCATAACGCATAACGCATAACGCATAACGCATAACGCATAACGCATAACGCATAACGCATAACGCAAAAGTCATAACGCATAACGCATAACGCATAACGCATAACACATAACGCATAACGCATAACGCATAACGCATAACGCATAACGCATAACGCATAACGCATAACGCATAACGCATAACGCATAACGCATAGCGCATAACGCATAACGCATAACGCATAACGCATAACGCATAACGCATAACGCATAACGCATAACGCATAACGCACAACGCACAACGCACAACGCATAACGCATAACGCACAACGCATAACGCATAACGCATAACGCATAACGCATAACGCTTAACGCATAACGCATAATGCAAAAGTCATAACGCATAACGCATAACGCATAGCCCATAACGCATAACGCATAACGCATAACGCATAACGCATAACGCATAACGCATAACGCATAACGCATAACGCATAACGCATAACGCATAACGCATAACGCACAACGCACAACGCACAACGCACAACGCACAACGCACAACGCACAACGCACAACGCACAACGCACAACGCACAACGCACAACGCATAACGCATAACGCATAACGCATAACGCATAACGCATAACGCATAACGCATAACGCACAACGCACAACGCACAACGCACAACGCACAACGCACAACGCACAACGCACAACGCATAACGCATAACGCATAACGCATAACGCATAATGCAAAAGTCATAACGCATAACGCATAACGCATAACGCATAGCCCATAACGCATAACACGTAGCGCATATCGCATAATGCATAACGCATAACGCATAACGCATAACGCATAACGCATAACGCATAACGCATAACGCATAACGCATAACGCATAACGCATAACGCATAACGCATAACGCATAACGCATAACGCATAACGCATAACGCATAACGCATAACGCATAACGCATAACGCATAACGCATAACGCATAACGCATAACGCATAACGCATAACGCATAAGGTATAACGCATAACGCATAACGCATAACGCATAACGCATAACGCATAACGCATAACGCATAACGCTTAACGCATAACGCATAATGCAAAAGTCATAACGCATAATGCATAACGCATAACGCATAACACGTAGCGCATAACGCATAACGCATAACGCATAACGCATAACGCATAACGCATAACGCATAACGCATAACGCATAACGCATAACGCATAACGCATAACGCATAACGCATAACGCATAACGCATAACGCATAACGCATAACGCATAACGCATAACGCATAACGCATAACGCATAACGCATAACGCATAACGCATAACGCATAACGCATAACGCATAACGCATAACGCATAACGCATAACGCACAACGCACAACGCACAACGCACAACGCACAACGCATAACGCATAACGCAAAAGTCATAACGCATACCGCATAACGCATAACGCATAACGCATAACGCATAACGCATAACGCATAAAGCATAACGCATAACGCATAACGCATAACGCATAACGCATAACGCATAACGCATAACGCATAACGCATAACGCATAACGCATAACGCATAACGCATAACGCATAACGCATAACGCATAACGCATAACGCATAACGCATAACGCATAACGCATAACGCATAACGCATAACGCACAACGCACAACGCACAACGCACAACGCACAACGCACAACGCACAACGCACAACGCACAACGCACAACGCACAACGCACAACGCACAACGCACAACGCACAACGCACAACGCACAACGCTCAACGCACAACGCACAACGCATAACGCATAACGCATAATGCAAAAGTCATAACGCATAACGCATAACGCATAACGCATAGCCCATAACGCATAACACGTAGCACATATCGCATAATGCATAACGCATAACGCATAACGCATAACGCATCACCCATAACGCATAACGCATAACGCATAACGCATAACGCATAACGCATAACGCATTACGCACAACGCACAACGCACAACGAACAACGCACAACGCACAACGCACAACGCACAACGCACAACGCACAACGCATAACGCATAACGCATAACGCAAAAGTCATAACGCATAACGAATAACGCATTACGCACAACGCACAACGCACAACGAACAACGCACAACGCACAACGCACAACGCACAACGCACAACGCACAACGCACAACGCACAACGCACAACGCACAACGCATAACGCATAACGCAAAAGTCATAACGCATAACGAATAACGCATAACGCATAACGCATAACGCATAACGCATAACGCATAACGCATAACGCATAACGCATAACGCATAATGCATAACGCATAACGCATAACGCATAACGCATAACGCATAACGCATAACGCATAACGCATAACGCATAACGCATAACGCATAACGCATAACGCATAACGCATAACGCATAACGCATAACGCATAACGCATAACGCATAACGCATAACGCATAACGCATAACGCATAACGCATAACGCATAACGCATAACGCATAACGCATAACGCAAAAGTCATAACGCATAACGCATAACGCATAACGCATAACACATAACGCATAACGCATAACGCATAACGCATAACGCATAACGCATAACGCATAACGCATAACGCATAACGCATAACGCATAACGCATAGCGCATAACGCATAACGCATAACGCATAACGCATAACGCATAACGCATAACGCATAACGCATAACGCATAACGCACAACGCACAACGCACAACGCATAACGCATAACGCACAACGCATAACGCATAACGCATAACGCATAACGCATAACGCTTAACGCATAACGCATAATGCAAAAGTCATAACGCATAACGCATAACGCATAGCCCATAACGCATAACGCATAACGCATAACGCATAACGCATAACGCATAACGCATAACGCATAACGCATAACGCATAACGCATAACGCATAACGCATAACGCACAACGCACAACGCACAACGCACAACGCACAACGCACAACGCACAACGCACAACGCACAACGCACAACGCACAACGCACAACGCATAACGCATAACGCATAACGCATAACGCATAACGCATAACGCATAACGCATAACGCATAACGCACAACGCACAACGCACAACGCACAACGCACAACGCACAACGCACAACGCACAACGCACAACGCACAACGCACAACGCATAACGCATAACGCATAACGCATAACGCATAATGCAAAAGTCATAACGCATAACGCATAACGCATAACGCATAGCCCATAACGCATAACACGTAGCGCATATCGCATAATGCATAACGCATAACGCATAACGCATAACGCATCACCCATAACGCATAACGCATAACGCATAACGCATAACGCATAACGCATAACGCATAACGCATAACGCATAACGCATAACGCATAACGCATAACGCATAACGCATTACGCACAACGCACAACGCACAACGAACAACGCACAACGCACAACGCACAACGCACAACGCACAACGCACAACGCACAACGCACAACGCACAACGCACAACGCATAACGCATAACGCATAACGCATAACGCATAACGCATAACGCATAACGCATAACGCATAACGCATAACGCATAACGCACAGCCCATAACGCATAACACGTAGCGCATATCGCATAATGCATAACGCATAACGCATAACGCATAACGCATAACGCATAACGCATAACGCATAACGCATAACGCATAACGCATAACGCATAACGCATAACGCATAACGCATAACGCATAACGCATAACGCATAACGCATAACGCATAACGCATAACGCATAACGCATAACGCATAACGCATAACGCATAACGCATAACGCATAACGCATAACGCATAACGCATAACGCATAACGCATAACGCATAAGGTATAACGCATAACGCATAACGCATAACGCATAACGCATAACGCATAACGCATAACGCTTAACGCATAACGCATAATGCAAAAGTCATAACGCATAATGCATAACGCATAACGCATAACGCATAACGCATAACGCATAACGCATAACGCATAACGCATAACGCATAACGCATAACGCATAACGCATAACGCATAACGCATAACGCATAACGCATAACGCATAACGCATAACGCATAACGCATAACGCATAACGCATAACGCATAACGCAGTACGCACAACGCACAACGCACAACGAACAACGCACAACGCACAACGCACAACGCACAACGCACAACGCACAACGCACAACGCACAACGCACAACGCACAACGCACAACGCACAACGCACAACGCACAACGCACAACGCACAACGCACAACGCACAACGCACAACGCACAACGCACAACGCACAACGCACAACGCACAACGCACAACGCACAACGCACAACGCACAACGCACAACGCATAACGCATAACGCATAACGCATAACGCATAACGCATAACGCATAACGCATAACGCATAACGCATAAAGCATAACGCATAACGCATAACGCATAACGAATAACGCATAACGCATAACGCATAACGCATAACGCATAACGCATAACGCATAACGCATAACGCATAACGCATAACGCACAACGCACAACGCACAACGCACAACGCATAACGCATAAGGCACAACGCATAACGCATAACGCATAACGCATAACGCATAACGCATAACGCATAACGCATAACGCATAACGCATAACGCATAACGCATAACGCATAACGCATAACGCATAACGCATAACGCATAACGCATAACGCATAACGCATAACGCATAACGCATAACGCATAACGCATAACGCATAACGCATAACGCATAACGCACGACGCACAACGCACAACGCACAACGCACAACGCACAACGCACAACGCACAACGCACAACGCACAACGCACAACGCACAACGCACAACGCACAACGCACAACGCACAACGCACAACGCACAACGCACAACGCACAACGCATAACGCATAACGCATAACGCATAACGCAAAAGTCATAACGCATAACGCATAACGCATAACGCATAACACATAACGCATAACGCATAACGCATAACGCATAACGCATAACGCATAACGCATAACGCATAACGCACAACGCATAACGCATAACGCATAACGCATAACGCATAACGCTTAACGCATAACGCATAATGCAAAAGTCATAACGCATAACGCATAACGCATAGCCCATAATGCAAAAGTCATAACGCATAACGCATAACGCATAACGCATAACGCATAACGCATAACGCATAACGCATAACGCATAACGCATAACGCATAACGCATAACGCATAACGCATAACGCATAACGCATAACGCATAACGCATAACGCATAACGCATAACGCATAACGCATAACGCATAACGCATAACGCATAACGCATAACGCATAACGCATAACGCACGACGCACAACGCACAACGCACAACGCACAACGCACAACGCACAACGCACAACGCACAACGCACAACGCACAACGCACAACGCACAACGCACAACGCACAACGCACAACGCACAACGCACAACGCACAACGCACAACGCACAACGCACAACGCATAACGCATAACGCATAACGCATAACGCATAATGCAAAAGTCATAACGCATAACGCATAACGCATAGCCCATAACGCATAACACGTAGCGCATATCGCATAATGCATAACGCATAACGCATAACGCATAACGCATCACCCATAACGCATAACACATAACGCATAACGCATAACGCATAACGCATAACGCATAACGCATAACGCATAACGCATAACGCATAACGCATAACGCATAACGCATTACGCACAACGCACAACGCACAACGAACAACGCACAACGCACAACGCACAACGCACAACGCACAACGCACAACGCACAACGCACAACGCACAACGCACAACGCACAACGCACAACGCACAACGCACAACGCACAACGCACAACGCACAACGCACAACGCACAACGCACAACGCACAACGCACAACGCACAACGCACAACGCACAACGCACAACGCACAACGCACAACGCACAACGCACAACGCACAACGCACAACGCACAACGCACAACGCACAACGCACAACGCACAACGCACAACGCATAACGCATAACGCATAACGCATAACGCATAACGCATAACGCATAACGCATAACGCATAACGCATAACGCATAACGCATAACGCATAACGAATAACGCATAACGCATAACGCATAACGCATAACGCATAACGCATAACGCATAACGCATAACGCATAACACATAACGCATAACGCATAACGCATAACGCATAACGCATAACGCATAACGCATAACGCATAACGCATAACGCATAACGCATAACGCATAACGCATAACGCATAACGCATAACGCATAACGCATAACGCATAACGCATAACGCATAACGCATAACGCATAACGCATAACGCATAACGCATAACGCATAACGCATAACGCATAACGCAAAAGTCATAACGCATAACGCATAACGCATAACGCATAACACATAACGCATAACGCATAACGCATAACGCATAACGCATAACGCATAACGCACAACGCACAACGCACAACGCATAACGCATAACGCACAACGCATAACGCATAACGCATAACGCATAACGCATAACGCTTAACGCATAACGCATAATGCAAAAGTCATAACGCATAACGCATAACGCATAGCCCATAATGCAAAAGTCATAACGCATAACGCATAACGCATAACGCATAACGCATAACGCATAACGCATAACGCATAACGCATAACGCATAACGCATAACGCATAACGCATAACGCATAACGCATAACGCATAACGCATAACGCATAACGCATAACGCATAACGCATAACGCATAACGCATAACGCATAACGCACGACGCACAACGCACAACGCACAACGCACAACGCACAACGCACAACGCACAACGCACAACGCACAACGCACAACGCACAACGCACAACGCACAACGCACAACGCACAACGCACAACGCACAACGCACAACGCACAACGCACAACGCACAACGCATAACGCATAACGCATAACGCATAACGCATAATGCAAAAGTCATAACGCATAACGCATAACGCATAGCCCATAACGCATAACACGTAGCGCATATCGCATAATGCATAACGCATAACGCATAACGCATAACGCATCACCCATAACGCATAACACATAACGCATAACGCA
Organism: Lasioglossum baleicum; assembly: GCF_051020765.1. Classification (NCBI taxonomy): domain Eukaryota; kingdom Metazoa; phylum Arthropoda; class Insecta; order Hymenoptera; family Halictidae; genus Lasioglossum; species Lasioglossum baleicum. Next base: position 6,148 of record NW_027469947.1, on the reverse strand, counting down.
TAACGCATAACGCATAACGCATAACGCATAACGCATAACGCATAACGCATAACGCATAACGCATAACGCATTACGCACAACGCACAACGCACAACGAACAACGCACAACGCACAACGCACAACGCACAACGCACAACGCACAACGCACAACGCACAACGCACAACGCACAACGCACAACGCACAACGCACAACGCACAACGCACAACGCACAACGCACAACGCACAACGCACAACGCACAACGCACAACGCACAACGCACAACGCACAACGCACAACGCACAACGCACAACGCACAACGCACAACGCACAACGCACAACGCACAACGCACAACGCACAACGCACAACGCACAACGCACAACGCATAACGCATAACGCATAACGCATAACGCATAACGCATAACGCATAACGCATAACGCATAACGCATAACGCATAACGAATAACGCATAACGCATAACGCATAACGCATAACGCATAACGCATAACGCATAACGCATAACGCATAACGCATAACGCATAACGCATAACGCATAACGCATAACGCATAACGCATAACGCATAACGCATAACGCATAACGCATAACGCATAACGCATAACGCATAACGCATAACGCATAACGCATAACGCATAACGCATAACGCATAACGCATAACGCATAACGCATAACGCACGACGCACAACGCACAACGCACAACGCACAACGCACAACGCACAACGCACAACGCACAACGCACAACGCACAACGCACAACGCACAACGCACAACGCACAACGCACAACGCACAACGCACAACGCACAACGCACAACGCACAACGCACAACGCACAACGCACAACGCACAACGCACAACGCATAACGCATAACGCATAACGCATAACGCATAATGCAAAAGTCATAACGCATAACGCATAACGCATAACGCATAGCCCATAACGCATAACACGTAGCGCATATCGCATAATGCATAACGCATAACGCATAACGCATCACCCATAACGCATAACGCATAACGCATAACGCATAACGCATAACGCATAACGCATAACGCATAACGCATAACGCATAACGCATAACGCATAACGCATAACGCATAACGCATTACGCACAACGCACAACGCACAACGAACAACGCACAACGCACAACGCACAACGCACAACGCACAACGCACAACGCACAACGCACAACGCACAACGCACAACGCATAACGCATAACGCATAACGCATAACGCATAACGCATAACGCATAACGCATAACGCATAACGCATAACGCATAACGCATAACGCTTAACGCATAACGCATAATGCAAAAGTCATAACGCATAACGCATAACGCATAACGCATAACGCATAACGCATAACGCATAACGCATAACGCATAACGCATAACGCATAACGCATAACGCATAACGCATAACGCATAACGCATAACGCATAACGCATAACGCATAACGCATAACGCATAACGCATAACGCATAACGCATAACGCATAACGCATAACGCATAACGCATAACGCATAACGCATAACGCATAACGCATAACGCATAACGCACGACGCACAACGCACAACGCACAACGCACAACGCACAACGCACAACGCACAACGCACAACGCACAACGCACAACGCACAACGCACAACGCACAACGCACAACGCACAACGCACAACGCACAACGCACAACGCACAACGCACAACGCACAACGCATAACGCATAACGCATAACGCATAACGCATAATGCAAAAGTCATAACGCACAACGCATAACGCATAACGCAAAAGTCATAACGCATACCGCATAACGCATAACGCATAACGCATAACGCATAACGCATAACGCATAACGCATAATGCAAAAGTCATAACGCATAACGCATAACGCATAACGCATAGCCCATAACGCATAACACGTAGCGCATATCGCATAATGCATAACGCATAACGCATAACGCATAACGCATCACCCATAACGCATAACGCATAACGCATAACGCATAACGCATAACGCATAACGCATAACGCATAACGCATAACGCATAACGCATAACGCATAACGCATAACGCATTACGCACAACGCACAACGCACAACGAACAACGCACAACGCACAACGCACAACGCACAACGCACAACGCACAACGCACAACGCACAACGCACAACGCACAACGCATAACGCATAACGCATAACGCATAACGCACAACGCACAACGCACAACGCACAACGCTCAACGCACAACGCACAACGCATAACGCATAACGCATAATGCAAAAGTCATAACGCATAACGCATAACGCATAACGCATAGCCCATAACGCATAACACGTAGCGCATATCGCATAATGCATAACGCATAACGCATAACGCATAACGCATCACCCATAACGCATAACGCATAACGCATAACGCATAACGCATAACGCATTACGTACAACGCACAACGCACAACGCACAACGCACAACGCACAACGCACAACGCACAACGCATAACGCATAACGCATAACGCAAAAGTCATAACGCATAACGAATAACGCATAACGCACAACGCACAACGCACAACGCACAACGCACAACGCACAACGCACTACGCACAACGCACAACGCACAACGCACAACGCACAACGCACAACGCACAACGCCTAACGCCTAACGCACAACGCACAACGCACAACGCACAACGCACAACGCATAACGCATAACGCATAACGCATAACGCATAACGCATAACGCATAACGCATAACGCACAACGCACAACGCATAACGCATAACGCATAACGCATAACGCTTAACGCATAACGCATAATGCAAAAGTCATTACGCATAACGCATAACGCATAACGCATAACGCATAACGCATAACGCATAACGCATAACGCATAACGCATAACGCATAACGCATAACGCATAACGCATAACGCATAACGCAGAACGCATAACGCACAACGCACAACGCACAACGCACAACGCACAACGCACAACGCACAACGCACAACGCACAACGCACAACGCACAACGCACAACGCACAACGCACAACGCACAACGCACAACGCACAACGCACAACGCACAACGCACAACGCACAACGCATAACGCATAACGCATAACGCATAACGCATAACGCATAGCCCATAAAGCCTAACACGTAGCGCATATCGCATAACGCATAACGCATTATGCAAAAGTCATAACGCATAACGCTTAACGCATAACGCATAACGCATAACGCACAACGCACAACGCACAACGCACAACGCACAACGCAAAACGCACAACGCACAACGCACAACGCACAACGCACAACGCACAACGCACAACGCACAACGCCTAACGCCTAACGCACAACGCACAACGCACAACGCACAACGCACAACGCACAACGCACAACGCACAACGCACAACGCACTACGCACAACGCACAACGCACAACGCATAACGCATAACGCATAACGCATAACGCTTAACGCATAACGCATAATGCAAAAGTCATTACGCATAACGCATAACGCATAACGCATAGCCCATAACGCATAACGCATAACGCATAACGCATAACGCATAACGCATAACGCATAACGCATAACGCATAACGCATAACGCATAACGCATAACGCATAACGCATAACGCATAACGCATAACGCATAACGCATAACGCATAACGCATAACGCATAACGCATAACGCATAACGCATAACGCATAACGCATAACGCATAACGCATAACGCATAACGCATAACGCACGACGCACAACGCACGACGCACAACGCACAACGCACAACGCACAACGCACAACGCACAACGCACAACGCACAACGCACAACGCACAACGCACAACGCACAACGCACAACGCACAACGCACAACGCACAACGCACAACGCACAACGCACAACGCACAACGCACAACGCACAACGCACAACGCACAACGCACAACGCACAACGCATAACGCATAACGCATAACGCATAACGCATAACGCATAACGCATAGCCCATAACGCATAACACGTAGCGCATATCGCATAACGCATAACGCATAATGCAAAAGTCATAACGCATAACGCTTAACGCATAACGCATAACGCATAACGCATAACGCATAACGCATAACGCATAACGCACAACGCACAACGCACAACGCACAACGCACAACGCATAACGCATAACGCAAAAGTCATAACGCATACCGCATAACGCATAACGCAAAAGTCATTACGCATAACGCATAACGCATAACGCATAGCCCATAACGCATAACGCATAACGCATAACGCATAACGCATAACGCATAACGCATAACGCATAACGCATAACGCATAATGCAAAAGTCATAACGCATAACGCTTAACGCATAACGCATAACGCATAACGCATAACGCATAACGCATAACGCATAACGCATAACGCATAACGCACAACGCATAACGCACAACGCACAACGCACAACGCACAACGCACAACGCACAACGCACAACGCACAACGCACAACGCACGACGCACAACGCACAACGCACGACGCACAACGCACAACGCACAACGCACAACGCACAACGCACAACGCATAACGCATAACGCATAACGCATAACGCATAACGCATAACGCATACTGCATAACGCATAACGCATAACGCATAACGCATAACGCATAACGCATAACGCATAACGCATAACGCATAACGCATAACGCATAACGCATAACGCATAACGCATAACGCATAACGCACAACGCACAACGCACAACCCACAACGCACAACGCACAACGCACAACGCACAACGCACAACGCACAACGCACAACGCACAACGCACAACGCACAACGCACAACGCACAACGCACAACGCACAACGCATAACGCATAACGCATAACGCATAACACATAACGCATAACGCATAACGCATAACGCATAACGCATAACGCATAACGCATAACGCATAACGCATAACGCACAACGCACAACGCACAACGCACAACGCATAACGCATAACGCACAACGCATAACGCATAACGCATAACGCATAACGCATAACGCATAACGCATAACGCATAACGCATAACGCATAACGCATAATGCAAAAGTCATAACACATAACGCATAACGCATAACGCATAACGCATAACACATAACGCATAACGCATAACGCATAACGCATAACGCATAACGCATAACGCATAACGCATAACGCACAACGCACAACGCACAACACACAACGCATAACGCATAACGCACAACGCATAACGCATAACGCATAACGCACAACGCTTAACGCATAACGCATAATGCAAAAGTCATAACGCATAACGCATAACGCATAACGCATAGCCCATAACGCATAACGCATAACGCATAACGCATAACGCATAACGCATAACGCATAACGCATAACGCATAACGCATAACGCATAACGCATAACGCATAACGCATAACGCATAACGCATAACGCATAACGCATAACGCATAACGCATAACGCATAACGCATAATGCAAAAGTCATAACACATAACGCATAACGCATAACGCATAACGCATAACACATAACGCATAACGCATAACGCATAACGCATAACGCATAACGCATAACGCATAACGCATAACGCATAACGCACAACGCACAACGCACAACACACAACGCATAACGCATAACGCACAACGCATAACGCATAACGCATAACGCATAACGCACAACGCTTAACGCATAACGCATAATGCAAAAGTCATAACGCATAACGCATAACGCATAACGCATAGCCCATAACGCATAACGCATAACGCATAACGCATAACGCATAACGCATAACGCATAACGCATAACGCATAACGCATAACGCATAACGCATAACGCATAACGCATAACGCATAACGCATAACGCATAACGCATAACGCATAACGCATAACGCATAACGCATAACGCATAACGCATAACGCATAACGCATAACGCATAACGCATAACGCATAACGCATAACGCACGACGCACAACGCACAACGCACAACGCACAACGCACAACGCACAACGCACAACGCACAACGCACAACGCACAACGCACAACGCACAACGCACAACGCACAACGCACAACGCACAACGCACAACGCACAACGCACAACGCACAACGCACAACGCACAACGCACAACGCACAACGCACAACGCACA
>NW_027469946.1:0-51363 GCF_051020765.1 Lasioglossum baleicum | reverse complement strand
CAGGACAGGTGAAGCTACTGGCTTTTCCGTTCGGATATCAAAGTTGTTGGTAATGTTCCCGAAGTACCTGGACCTGATGCATCTTAATCATGCATGAAAATATTGTGCCCCTCACTAACATGTATACCAATTTGCTTCTTTGAGAACGAAGTTATACTGTCGATACTGCGAGATACTTTCACGGAAGGTATGGCATTCGGTAAAACGAATGACTTCACACTAATTGGTAATGTTCTCCGAAGGTTTGACTCTCCACCTTAATACTCATACCGCGAATTAATGTGTCCATTGCCAATACTGATCAGCGGATTTACTCCAGGAATGGCTGGTTTGACTCTCGGAACCAAAGGATATGGGAAGCAGTTGTGTTAGCCCTTGGACTTCCATACAGGGCAGCCAAGATCTTGAATGGTTTGACGCTCGATCTTCCACTTCATACATGAAAATAGTGTGCCGTTCACTGAAATGTAAACATACATGTTTCTCAGAAGCCGAAGTTATACTTTCGATATGGCAGATTATGTTCTCGAATGGTAAGGCCTTCGGTTAGAAGAATGACTATCATTCTTCTAAGGCGGTATCATTCTGAAAGGGATTGACCCTCGATTTTCTAATTCATACATGAATATAAGGTGCTCGTCACTAAAATCTGTATCAATGTGTTTCTCTGATGAAGTTATACTCTCGATACGGATGTTAATATTCTCGACAGGTAAGTGTTTCGGAAAAAGGTTTAACCATGTACAAATATGCAACGCTCTACAATAGTATGACGGTTTGCTTTATAATTCATTTCGAGAATTATGGTGTCTCTTGCCAACACTGTACGGGTCATTTACTCCGTGCGTACCTAGTCTGAGTCCTAGGATACGTGAAGCTATTTACTTACCCATACGAATCCCACAGAATGTGGTACCATTCGCGAGTGTTTTGACTCTCGATTTTGCGACGCAGACAAGAAAATAAGGTCTCCTTCTGCTAAAATACCTACTAATTTGCTTCCGTGAGCACTAGGTAAGACACTCGCTGGAGCGGTGGTTATGTTCTCGGAAAGTAAGTTATTTGGTAAACAGAATGACTTTATAACAATTGATAATGTTCTCCTATGGTTCGCCTATCTACTTTAATATTCACTCCACGAATTATGACATCTATTGCAAATACTGTACAGCGCGCTTACTCCCGGAATGCCTGTCTTGACTCTCGGAATCGCAGGATGCGTGAAACTATTGACTGTGTCGTTCGTGTCTCACAGAAGGTGGTAACATTCTAAAACGGTTTGACCCACCATTTGCAAATTCATACTTGAAACTAAGGTTCCCGTCAGCAAAATGTATACTAATTTGCATCTATGAACTCGAGGCTATACTCTATATAGTTCGGGTTAATTTCTCGGGCGGTATAGTCTTCGGTAGAACGTTAGACTTTGTACCAACTGGTAAAGTTCGCAAGTGGTCACGCGTTCCACATTAATAATCAAGCCGTGAGTTACGGAGACTACTGCGAATACTGTTCTGCAGACATACTCCTAATATGTCTAGTGTGACTCTCGGATCCACATGATAGGTGAAATTATTGAGTCAGGTATGTGAATTCACAGAGAAGGTGCTAACGTTCTGGAAAGGATTGCCTCTCAATCTTCTCATTCATACATGATGTTAAGGTGCCCGTTACTACAATGTATACTTGTTTTTATCTCGGAACACGAAATTTTACTCTCGGTACAACAGGTTAGGTTCTCGGAAGGTAAGACCTTCGGTTGAAAGTTTGGCGATATACCGAAAGGTAACATTCACAAACCGATTGACGCTTCACTGTAATATTTATACCCTGAATTGGGATCTCCATTACCAGTACTGTTCAGCGGATCGACACCCGCAGTGCCAAATCTGACAAAATAGGACAAGCTCATGTCTTAGCCGATCGATCACCAAAGAAAGGGGTAATGTTCTCAAAGGGTTTGACCCTTGATCTTCTAATTCATACATGATATTAAGGTGTAGTCCCTTAAAGGAATACAAATTTGCGACTCTCAATACGACGTTATACTCTGGATACAGCAGGATCTGCTTTCGGAGGGTAAGGCATGCAGTAAAACGATTGATTTTGTACCATTTCCAAGATTTCTCATACGGATTGGCGCTTCAGTTTAATACTCAAACCGCTTATTAATGTGTCCATTCCCATTAGTCCTCGGCGTGTTTACTTCCGTGTACCTGATTTGACTCTCGGAATTACAAAATAGGTGAAGCTATTGACTCAGCCATCCGACTCACAAAGAAGGTAGGTAAGATCTCGATCACCTGACACTTGATCTTCTAATTCATACATGAAACTAGAGTGCCCGTCACTAATGTGTGTGTCAATTTGTTTCTCTGGACACATGGATATACTCTCAATACGAAGGGATAGGTCCCCGAAAAGTAAGGCCTTCATAAAAAGTTTGACTCCATACGAATAGGTAACATTCTACTGCTGCATTACACTATATTTTAATGTGTATACACTGAAACAGGGAGTCTAAAGTTAATACTGTACGTCGGATTTACTGCTGGTAAACCGGGTTTGACTCTCGCAATCAAAGAACAGGTGACGCTATTGACTTAGCCGACCCTCTCTCACTGAAGGTGGCAACGTTCTCGATCAGTTTGACCCTCGACCCTCTAATTCATACATGAAGCTAAGGTGCCCGTCACTGATATGAATGCCAAATTCTTTCACTGAACAAGAACTTATAGTCTTTTTGAAGCCCGTGATGTTCGCCGAAAGCAAGGCCTGCGGTAAAACGTTTGGCTTTTTACCAATTGTCAATGCTCTCAAGCGGTGTGACGCAATGCTTTACTAATTAAGCCGTGAATTCAGGTGTCTATTGCCAATGCTGCTCAGCGGATTTACTCCATCAATACCAGGATTGACTCTCGGAATCACTGGATGGGTGGAGCTACTGACTTATCCGATCCTCTGTAACAGAAGGTGGTAACATTGTCCAACGGTTGGTCACTCGATATTCGATTTCGTTCATGAAATTAAGTTGCCCGTCACTAAAACATATACTAAGGTTTTTTGTTGAACACGAACATGTGCCCACGATGCAGCGAGTATGGATCTCGGAATGTAAGGGTATCGGTAAATGTTTTATTCCGTGCCAATATGTAACGTTCTACAACAGCTAGGCTCTGTACATTCATATTGATTCCGTCAATTGTAGTGTGTGTTGCCAATACTGCTCAGCGCATTTACTCCGCGAACTCCTGATTTCACACTCGGAATCACAGGATAGGAGAAGCCATTGTCTTAACCGTCCAGCGCTCAAGGAATATGGTCACGTTCTAGAACGATTTGAAACTCTACCTTCTGATTCATACGTGAACCTATGATTGCCCATATCTTAAATGTATACTTATGTCTTTCTCTGAATACGAAGTCATACTCTCGATACGCCGTGTGAGGTTTTCGAAAGGTAAAGCTTTCGGTAACACGTTTGTTTCTATACTAATGAGTAGCATTCTACATCGGATTGACGGTCTGCTTTAATATTCAGACCGTGAAATAAGGCTTCTACTGCCAAAAATCTTCAGCGTATTGACGCCTGGAATACCTGGTTTGCTCTGGGAATCTCAGAAGAGGCGAGACTGTTGACTTAGCCGTGCCACTTACAAAAGGGGTGGTAACGTTATCGAACGTGTTGAACCTGGATATTCTAATTCGTACAAGAAATTAAGGTGCCGTGACTAAAATGCATACTAATTTCCTGCTGTGAACACGAATTTATGCTCTCGATGTAGCGGGTTATCTACATGGATGACCTTCGGGAAAACTTTGACTATATACCAATATGTAACGTTGTACACCGGTTTGACTCTAAACCGTAATATTTATTGGCTGAAATAGGGTGATTAATGTCAATGATGAACGGCGGATTTACTCCAGGAATACTTGGCTTGTCTCTAGGTGTCAAAGGATGGGTGAAGCTATTGACTTAGCCGTTCGAATCTCGAAGAGGGTGGTAACATTCTCGAACGGTATGACCATCTGACTTCTAATTCATACATGAAGTTAACGTACTCGTAATTAAAATTTATTGTTATTTGTTCTACTGATCACGGTGATATACTCACGATAGAACGGGTTTGCATCTCGCAAGGTAAGGCATTCGGGAATGTGTTTAACTCTATTCCAACATCTAACGTTCTACAACGTTATGACAGTGTGCTTTACTTATCATACCGTGTATTAAGATGTCCATTGCCAACGTTGTCCAGCGCATTTACTCCCGGAATACATGGGTTGACTCTTAGAATCGCAGGATATGTGAAGGTATTGACTTAGCCGTTCGAGTCCAAAAGAAGGAGGTAACGGTCTCGAACGATTTCCCACCCGACCTCCGATTTCATATAAGAAATTAAGGTTCCCGTCAGTAAAATTAATACTAATTTCTTTCTCTGTGCATGAAGTTATGCTCTCCATGCAGCGTGTTTCGTTCCCGGAAGGTAAGGCATTCGGTGAAAGGTTTGACACTATACGAATGGGTAGCATCATTCAAAGCATTGACTCTGTACTCTAAAAATTATACCGTGAAATAGTGTGTCTTGTGCCGACACTGATCAGTTGATTTCTCCCGGAATACCTGGTTTGGCTCTCGGTATCACAGGATCGGTGAAGCTACTGACTAAGGCGTTCCGTTCTCAAAGAAGTTGGTAACGATCTCGAACGGTCTAACTTTCGTTTCTGCTATTCGTGCATGCAAATACGGTGTCCGTCTCCTAAAATGTTTGCTAATTAGTTTCCTTCAACATCCAGCAAGACACTCTCTACAGCGGGTTCTTATTTTCGGCAGGTAATGTATTCGGCAAATAGAATGACTTTATACGAATTGGTTATGACCTCCGACGGTTTGTCGCTCTGCATTAATATTCAAACCGCGAATTAAGGAGTTTAAGGCCAATACTGTTCAGCCGATTCACTCCCGGAATAATTGCTTTGGCTATCGGAATCACAGGACAGGTGAAGCTACTGACTTAGCCGTTCGATCCTCAAAGATGGTGGTAACGTTCTGGGATGGTTTGACACTCGATATTTTAATTCATACATGAAATTAAGGTGCACGCCACTAAATTGTATACTAGCTTGCTTCACTGAACACGAAGTTATACTTTCGATACAGCGGGCTAAGCTTTCGTATGGCATGATCTTCGGAAAATCGTCTGACTTTACAAAAATTTGTTCCGTTCTCGAACGGTTTAACTCCATACTTTAATATTCATAACGCGAATTAAGTTGACTATTTTCGATAGTTTATAGTGGATTGTTCTCGGCATACTTGGTTTGACTCCTGGAATAACAGGATATGTGAAGCTATTGGCTTAGATGTTCGTCTCTCACAGAAGGTCAAACGTTCTCGATCGGTTTGACCCTCGATCCTCCGATTCGTAGATGAAATTAAGATGCTCATCTCTAAAATTTATACTCCTTTGCTTCACTGACCACGAAGTTGTACACTCGATACAGCGGGTTGGATTCCCGGATAGTAAGGCCTACGGTAAAAGGTTAGTTAATATAGGAATAGGGTATTCTCCACAAGGGATTCACTCTGTTCTATAATATGTGTACCATGAAATTGGGTGTCTAATTCCAATACTGTATACCTGGTTTGGATGCGACCTACATGGTTTAATCCGGGAATGACAGGGTAGGTGAAGCTGCTAACTTAGCCGTCCGACGCTTAAAAAAGGTGGTATCATTCTCGAACGGTTTTACACGTGAATTTCCTATTCATATATGTAAATAAGGTTCCGGTCATTAATATGTATCCTAATATGTTTCTCTGAACACGAAGATACACACTCGATACAGCAGGTTAGTTTCACCGAAGGTATGGTGTCCGGTAAAGGAAGGACTTTGGTAATGTTGTCCAAGGGTTTCACGCTCGACTTTAATATTCAAACCGTGAATCGAAGCGTCTATTGCCAATTCTGTACAGCGCAATTACTCCAGGAATATCTGGTTTGTCTTTCAGAATCACAGGGCATGTGAAGCTATTAAGTTAACCTTGCGACGCTCAGAGAAGGTGGTAACGTTCTCGAACGCTTTGAATTTCGATGCTCATCTTAATACACAAACATGTGGTGTTCGTACTCTAAAGTGTCTGCTAATTCCGTTCCGTGAACATTAAGCAGGACACCAGCTACAGTGGGTTATGTTCTCGGAATGTAGGTTATGCGGTGAGAGGAGTGACTTTATATGAATTGGTAATGTTCTCTAACGGTTTGACTCAGTACCATAACATTTATACCGCGAATTAAGTCATTTATGGTCAATACTCTTCAGTGGATCGGACTACCTGGTTTGACTCTCGCAAGCACAGAATAGGTGAAGTTACTGACTTGGCCGACCGACTCTCAGAGAAGCTATTGTGTTATCTGTTCGAATCTCAAGGATGGTGGTCACGTACCCGGACGGTTTGACATTCGATCTTCTAACTCATTAATGGAATTAAGGTGCCCGTCACTAAAAAGAATACTAGTTTGTATCTGTGAACACGACGTTATACTCTCGATACAGCGGCTAAGTTTTTCAGAGGGTAAGGTATTCTGTATGAAGTTTGATCCTACGCCTATATGTATTACTATACAACGTCTTGACGGCCTGCTTTAATTTCCAAACCGTGAATGTGGGTGTCCATTGCCAATTCTGTACAGGGCATTTGCTCCCGGAGTACCTGCTTTGACTCACGGATCACAGGACAGGTGAAGCTATTGACTTAACTGTGCGACCCGCAAAGAATGTGATAACGATATCGAACGGTTTCACACTCGGTCGTTGAATTCATACATGAAATTAAGCAGCCCATCACTAAAATGTCTACTAATTTTTTTCGATGAACACTAAGTTATACTCTCGATTCTGCGGATTATGTTCTCGGATGGTGAGGTATCCGCTATGGAGCATGACGTTATACCAATGGGTAACGTTCTCCAGCGATTAGACGCTGTACTTTAATATTCATACAGTGAGTTCATGAGTTAATTGCCAATAGTGTTCAGCGGATTTACTGCTGCGAAAACATAGTTTGACTCTCGGCATCACTGGATGGGTGAATCTATTGGCTTAGCCGGTCGTCTCTCAAGGAAGATGGTAACGTTCTCGAACGGTACGACCATCCATGTTCTATTTCATTCATGTAATTAAGGTGCCTGGCTCTAAAACGTATTCTAACATGTTTCTCCAAACACGAAGTGTTACTCTCGATACAGCGGGAGATGTTCTCCGAAGGTACGGCCTTCGGTAAAAAGATTGATCATATACCAGTAAGTAGCGTTCTATAACGGTGTAACACAGTAAATTAATATTCATACCGTGAAATGTTGTGTTCACTGGTAATACTGCAATGGGGGTTGGCTCCCGAAGTATCTGGAATGACCCGCGGAATCACAGGATAGGGGTAGCTATTGATATAGAAGTCCGAATCTGGTAGTCGGCGTTAACGTTCTCGCACTGTTTTACGCTTTGTCCTCGTATTCATACACGATAACATAGTGACCGTCTTGTATAACGTCTACTAAATGTGATCTAGTGAAAACTAGGCACGACAATGGCTGCAGCGGGTTGGGTTCGCGGAAGGAATAGTACTGGGTAAGAAGAATGACATTATATCCATTTTGATTTTTCCTCTACGGTTTGACACTCTACATTCTTATTTATACCGGGAATTAAGGTGTACATTGTCAATTCTGTACAGTGCATTTACACCCTGAATATCTGGTTTGACTTTCGGTATCACCGTATATGTGAAGCTACTGACATTGCTGTGCGACGCTCAAGGAAGGTGCTAATGTTCCCGATCGCTTTGACACAGGATGTTGATATTTATCCACATGAATGTGGTGCCCGGTTTCTAAAATGTCTACTAATTTGTTTCTGTAAACAAGAAGGGCGACACTCGCTTCAGCGTATTAGGTTCTCGGAAGGAAAGGTATTCGGGAAAAAGAATGACTTAATACGAATTGGTAATGTTCGCCGACGGTTACAGTCTCTACTTTAATATTCATACCGTGAATTTAGGTGCCTGTTGCTGACACTGTTTAGCGGATTCATTCACGGTAAACATGGATTGACTCTCGGAATCACAGGACAGTTGACACTATTGACGTAGCCGTACGATTTTCATATACGTGTTAGAGATCGCAAACGGTTTGCCCCTCGATCTTCTAATTCATACACGAGGAGAAGGTGCTCGTCACTGAAATGAATACTAATTTATCCCTCTGAACATGTAGTGATACTCTCGATATAGAGGGTTCTGTTCGCGAAAAGTGAGGACCCCGGTGTAAAGTACGACTATCTGCCAATAACTATCCTTCTACACCGGTTTGTTTCTGTACATTGCCATTACCATTGCCAACAATGTTCAGCGGATTAACTCCGAAATACCTGGTTTGACTCTCGAAATTACAGGATCCGTGAAGCTATTGACTTAGCCAATTGAATCTCAAAGATGTTGGTAGCGCTCTCGAACGGTGTGACCAGGGAATTTTCTATTCATGAATGAAAATGTGGTGCCGTCACTAAATTGTCTACTAATGTGGTTCTGTAAACACGAAGCTATACTCTCGGTTCGGCGGTTTGGCTTCTCGGACGGTAAGGCACTCGGAAAAATGTTTGACTTTACTGCAATTGTAACGTTCCCACACGGTGTAACGCAATATTTTAGTATTCAGTCCATGAATTTAGATGTCTATTGCCAATATTGTACAGCGCATTTACTCCCGAAATATCTCGATTAACTCTCCGAATCACTGGATAGGTGATGCTGTGGATTGAGCCGTATGTCACTCACAGAAGGTGGTAACTTTCTCGATCGCTTTCACTCTCGATGCTGATATTTATACAGATACATGAGGTGTTCGTCCGTTATATGTCCACTAGTTTGTTTCCGTGCACATTAAGCAGGACACTCGCTACTGCGGGTAGTTTCTCGGAAGGTATGGTACTCGGTACATGGAATGACTTTATACGAATTGGTTATGACCTCCGACGGTTTGTCGCTCTGCATTAATATTCAAACCGCGAATTAAGGAGTTTAAGGCCAATACTGTTCAGCCGATTCACTCCCGGAATAATTGCTTTGGCTCTCGGAATCACAGGACAGGTGAAGCTACTGACTTAGCCGTTCGATCCTCAAAGATGGTGGTAACGTTCTGGGATGGTTTGACACTCGATATTTTAATTCATACATGAAATTAAGGTGCACGCCACTAAATTGTATACTAGCTTGCTTCACTGAACACGAAGTTATACTTTCGATACAGCGGGCTAAGCTTTCGTATGGCATGATCTTCGGAAAATCGTCTGACTTTACAAAAATTTGTTCCGTTCTCGAACGGTTTAACTCCATACTTTAATATTCATAACGCGAATTAAGTTGACTATTTTCGATAGTTTATAGTGGATTATTCTCGGCATACTTGGTTTGACTCCTGGAATAACAGGATATGTGAAGCTATTGGCTTAGATGTTCGTCTCTCACAGAAGGTCAAACGTTCTCGATCGGTTTGACCCTCGATCCTCCGATTCGTAGATGAAATTAAGATGCTCATCTCTAAAATTTATACTCCTTTGCTTCACTGACCACGAAGTTGTACACTCGATACAGCGGGTTGGATTCCCGGATAGTAAGGCCTACGGTAAAAGGTTAGTTAATATAGGAATAGGGAATGCTCCACAAGGGATTCACTCTGTTCTATAATATGTGTACCATGAAATTGGGTGTCTAATTCCAATACTGTATACCTGGTTTGGATGCGACCTACATGGTTTAATCCGGGAATGACAGGGTAGGTGAAGCTGCTAACTTAGCCGTCCGACGCTTAAAAAAGGTGGTATCATTCTCGAACGGTTTTACACGTGAATTTCCTATTCATATATGTAAATAAGGTTCCCGTCATTAATATGTATCCTAATATGTTTCTCTGAACACGAAGATACACACTCGATACAGCAGGTTAGTTTCACCGAAGGTATGGTGTCCGGTAAAGGAAGGACTTTGGTAATGTTGTCCAAGGGTTTCACGCTCGACTTTAATATTCAAACCGTGAATCGAAGCGTCTATTGCCAATTCTGTACAGCGCAATTACTCCAGGAATATCTGGTTTGTCTTTCAGAATCACAGGGCATGTGAAGCTATTAAGTTAACCTTGCGACGCTCAGAGAAGGTGGTAACGTTCTCGAACGCTTTGAATTTCGATGCTCATCTTAATACACAAACATGTGGTGTTCGTACTCTAAAGTGTCTGCTAATTCCGTTCCGTGAACATTAAGCAGGACACCAGCTACAGTGGGTTAAGTTCTCGGAATGTAGGTTATGCGGTGAGAGGAGTGACTTTATATGAATTGGTAATGTTCTCTAACGGTTTGACTCAGTACCATAACATTTATACCGCGAATTAAGTCATTTATGGTCAATACTCTTCAGTGGATGTACTCTCGGAATACCTGGTTTGACTCTCGCAAGCACAGAATAGGTGAAGTTACTGACTTGGCCGTCCGACTCTCAGAGAAGCTATTGTGTTATCTGTTCGAATCTCAAGGATGGTGGTCACGTACCCGGACGGTTTGACATTCGATCTTCTAACTCATTAATGGAATTAAGGTGCCCGTCACTAAAAAGAATACTAGTTTGTATCTGTGAACACGACGTTATACTCTCGATACAGCGGCTAAGTTTTTCAGAGGGTAAGGTATTCTGTATGAAGTTTGATCCTACGCCTATATGTATTACTATACAACGTCTTGACGGCCTGCTTTAATTTCCAAACCGTGAATGTGGGTGTCCATTGCCAATTCTGTACAGGGCATTTGCTCCCGGAGTACCTGCTTTGACTCACAGATCACAGGACAGGTGAAGCTATTGACTTAACTGTGCGACCCGCAAACAATGTGATAACGATATCGAACGGTTTCACACTCGGTCGTTGAATTCATACATGAAATTAAGCAGCCCATCACTAAAATGTCTACTAATTTTTTTCGATGAACACTAAGTTATACTCTCGATTCTGCGGATTATGTTCTCGGATGGTGAGGTATCCGCTATGGAGCATGACGTTATACCAATGGGTAACGTTCTCCAGCGATTAGACGCTGTACTTTAATATTCATACAGTGAGTTCATGAGTTAATTGCCAATAGTGTTCAGTGGATTTACTGCTGCGAAAACATAGTTTGACTCTCGGCATCACTGGATGGGTGAATCTATTGGCTTAGCCGGTCGTCTCTCAAGGAAGATGGTAACGTTCTCGAACGGTATGACCATCCATGTTCTATTTCATTCATGTAATTAAGGTGCCTGGCTCTAAAACGTATTCTAACATGTTTCTCCAAACACGAAGTGTTACTCTCGATACAGCGGGAGATGTTCTCCGAAGGTACGGCCTTCGGTAAAAAGATTGATCATATACCAGTAAGTAGCGTTCTATAACGGTGTAACACAGTAAATTAATATTCATACCGTGAAATGTTGTGTTCACTGGTAATACTGCAATGGGGGTTGGCTCCCGAAGTATCTGGAATGACCCGCGGAATCACAGGATAGGGGTAGCTATTGATATAGAAGTCCGAATCTGGTAGTCGGCGTTAACGTTCTCGCACTGTTTTACGCTTTGTCCTCGTATTCATACACGATAACATAGTGACCGTCTTGTATAACGTCTACTAAATGTGATCTAGTGAAAACTAGGCACGACAATGGCTGCAGCGGGTTGGGTTCGCGGAAGGAATAGTACTGGGTAAGAAGAATGACATTATATCCATTTTGATTTTTCCTCTACGGTTTGACACTCTACTTTCTTATTTATACCGGGAATTAAGGTGTACATTGTCAATTCTGTACAGTGCATTTACACCCTGAATATCTGGTTTGACTTTCGGTATCACCGTATATGTGAAGCTACTGACATTGCTGTGCGACGCTCAAGGAAGGTGCTAATGTTCCCGATCGCTTTGACACAGGATGTTGATATTTATCCACATGAATGTGGTGCCCGGTTTCTAAAATGTCTACTAATTTGTTTCTGTAAACAAGAAGGGCGACACTCGCTTCAGCGTATTAGGTTCTCGGAAGGAAAGGTATTCGGGAAAAAGAATGACTTAATACGAATTGGTAATGTTCGCCGACGGTTACAGTCTCTACTTTAATATTCATACCGTGAATTTAGGTGCCTGTTGCTGACACTGTTTAGCGGATTCATTCACGGTAAACATGGATTGACTCTCGGAATCACAGGACAGTTGACACTATTGACGTAGCCGTACGATTTTCATATACGTGTTAGAGATCGCAAACGGTTTGCCCCTCGATCTTCTAATTCATACACGAGGAGAAGGTGCTCGTCACTGAAATGAATACTAATTTATCCCTCTGAACATGTAGTGATACTCTCGATATAGAGGGTTCTGTTCGCGAAAAGTGAGGACCCCGGTGTAAAGTACGACTATCTGCCAATAACTATCCTTCTACACCGGTTTGTTTCTGTACATTGCCATTACCATTGCCAACAATGTTCAGCGGATTAACTCCGAAATACCTGGTTTGACTCTCGAAATTACAGGATCCGTGAAGCTATTGACTTAGCCAATTGAATCTCAAAGATGTTGGTAGCGCTCTCGAACGGTGTGACCAGGGAATTTTCTATTCATGAATGAAAATGTGGTGCCGTCACTAAATTGTCTACTAATGTGGTTCTGTAAACACGAAGCTATACTCTCGGTTCGGCGGTTTGGCTTCTCGGACGGTAAGGCACTTGGAAAAATGTTTGACTTTACTGCAATTGTAACGTTCCCACACGGTGTAACGCAATATTTTAGTATTCAGTCCACGAATTTAGATGTCTATTGCCAATATTGTACAGCGCATTTACTCCCGAAATATCTCGATTAACTCTCCGAATCACTGGATGGGTGATGCTGTGGATTGAGCCGTATGTCACTCACAGAAGGTGGTAACTTTCTCGATCGCTTTCACTCTCGATGCTGATATTTATACAGATACATGAGGTGTTCGTCCGTTATATGTCCACTAGTTTGTTTCCGTGCACATTAAGCAGGACACTCGCTACTGCGGGTAGTTTCTCGGAAGGTATGGTACTCGGTACATGGAATGACTTTATACGAATTGGTTATGACCTCCGACGGTTTGTCGCTCTGCATTAATATTCAAACCGCGAATTAAGGAGTTTAAGGCCAATACTGTTCAGCCGATTCACTCCCGGAATAATTGCTTTGGCTCTCGGAATCACAGGACAGGTGAAGCTACTGACTTAGCCGTTCGATCCTCAAAGATGGTGGTAACGTTCTGGGATGGTTTGACACTCGATATTTTAATTCATACATGAAATTAAGGTGCACGCCACTAAATTGTATACTAGCTTGCTTCACTGAACACGAAGTTATACTTTCGATACAGCGGGCTAAGCTTTCGTATGGCATGATCTTCGGAAAATCGTCTGACTTTACAAAAATTTGTTCCGTTCTCGAACGGTTTAACTCCATACTTTAATATTCATAACGCGAATTAAGTTGACTATTTTCGATAGTTTATAGTGGATTGTTCTCGGCATACTTGGTTTGACTCCTGGAATAACAGGATATGTGAAGCTATTGGCTTAGATGTTCGTCTCTCACAGAAGGTCAAACGTTCTCGATCGGTTTGACCCTCGATCCTCCGATTCGTAGATGAAATTAAGATGCTCATCTCTAAAATTTATACTCCTTTGCTTCACTGACCACGAAGTTGTACACTCGATACAGCGGGTTGGATTCCCGGATAGTAAGGCCTACGGTAAAAGGTTAGTTAATATAGGAATAGGGAATGCTCCACAAGGGATTCACTCTGTTCTATAATATGTGTACCATGAAATTGGGTGTCTAATTCCAATACTGTATACCTGGTTTGGATGCGACCTACATGGTTTAATCCGGGAATGACAGGGTAGGTGAAGCTGCTAACTTAGCCGTCCGACGCTTAAAAAAGGTGGTATCATTCTCGAACGGTTTTACACGTGAATTTCCTATTCATATATGTAAATAAGGTTCCCGTCATTAATATGTATCCTAATATGTTTCTCTGAACACGAAGATACACACTCGATACAGCAGGTTAGTTTCACCGAAGGTATGGTGTCCGGTAAAGGAAGGACTTTGGTAATGTTGTCCAAGGGTTTCACGCTCGACTTTAATATTCAAACCGTGAATCGAAGCGTCTATTGCCAATTCTGTACAGCGCAATTACTCCAGGAATATCTGGTTTGTCTTTCAGAATCACAGGGCATGTGAAGCTATTAAGTTAACCTTGCGACGCTCAGAGAAGGTGGTAACGTTCTCGAACGCTTTGAATTTCGATGCTCATCTTAATACACAAACATGTGGTGTTCGTACTCTAAAGTGTCTGCTAATTCCGTTCCGTGAACATTAAGCAGGACACCAGCTACAGTGGGTTAAGTTCTCGGAATGTAGGTTATGCGGTGAGAGGAGTGACTTTATATGAATTGGTAATGTTCTCTAACGGTTTGACTCAGTACCATAACATTTATACCGCGAATTAAGTCATTTATGGTCAATACTCTTCAGTGGATGTACTCTCGGAATACCTGGTTTGACTCTCGCAAGCACAGAATAGGTGAAGTTACTGACTTGGCCGTCCGACTCTCAGAGAAGCTATTGTGTTATCTGTTCGAATCTCAAGGATGGTGGTCACGTACCCGGACGGTTTGACATTCGATCTTCTAACTCATTAATGGAATTAAGGTGCCCGTCACTAAAAAGAATACTAGTTTGTATCTGTGAACACGACGTTATACTCTCGATACAGCGGCTAAGTTTTTCAGAGGGTAAGGTATTCTGTATGAAGTTTGATCCTACGCCTATATGTATTACTATACAACGTCTTGACGGCCTGCTTTAATTTCCAAACCGTGAATGTGGGTGTCCATTGCCAATTCTGTACAGGGCATTTGCTCCCGGAGTACCTGCTTTGACTCACAGATCACAGGACAGGTGAAGCTATTGACTTAACTGTGCGACCCGCAAACAATGTGATAACGATATCGAACGGTTTCACACTCGGTCGTTGAATTCATACATGAAATTAAGCAGCCCATCACTAAAATGTCTACTAATTTTTTTCGATGAACACTAAGTTATACTCTCGATTCTGCGGATTATGTTCTCGGATGGTGAGGTATCCGCTATGGAGCATGACGTTATACCAATGGGTAACGTTCTCCAGCGATTAGACGCTGTACTTTAATATTCATACAGTGAGTTCATGAGTTAATTGCCAATAGTGTTCAGTGGATTTACTGCTGCGAAAACATAGTTTGACTCTCGGCATCACTGGATGGGTGAATCTATTGGCTTAGCCGGTCGTCTCTCAAGGAAGATGGTAACGTTCTCGAACGGTATGACCATCCATGTTCTATTTCATTCATGTAATTAAGGTGCCTGGCTCTAAAACGTATTCTAACATGTTTCTCCAAACACGAAGTGTTACTCTCGATACAGCGGGAGATGTTCTCCGAAGGTACGGCCTTCGGTAAAAAGATTGATCATATACCAGTAAGTAGCGTTCTATAACGGTGTAACACAGTAAATTAATATTCATACCGTGAAATGTTGTGTTCACTGGTAATACTGCAATGGGGGTTGGCTCCCGAAGTATCTGGAATGACCCGCGGAATCACAGGATAGGGGTAGCTATTGATATAGAAGTCCGAATCTGGTAGTCGGCGTTAACGTTCTCGCACTGTTTTACGCTTTGTCCTCGTATTCATACACGATAACATAGTGACCGTCTTGTATAACGTCTACTAAATGTGATCTAGTGAAAACTAGGCACGACAATGGCTGCAGCGGGTTGGGTTCGCGGAAGGAATAGTACTGGGTAAGAAGAATGACATTATATCCATTTTGATTTTTCCTCTACGGTTTGACACTCTACTTTCTTATTTATACCGGGAATTAAGGTGTACATTGTCAATTCTGTACAGTGCATTTACACCCTGAATATCTGGTTTGACTTTCGGTATCACCGTATATGTGAAGCTACTGACATTGCTGTGCGACGCTCAAGGAAGGTGCTAATGTTCCCGATCGCTTTGACACAGGATGTTGATATTTATCCACATGAATGTGGTGCCCGGTTTCTAAAATGTCTACTAATTTGTTTCTGTAAACAAGAAGGGCGACACTCGCTTCAGCGTATTAGGTTCTCGGAAGGAAAGGTATTCGGGAAAAAGAATGACTTAATACGAATTGGTAATGTTCGCCGACGGTTACAGTCTCTACTTTAATATTCATACCGTGAATTTAGGTGCCTGTTGCTGACACTGTTTAGCGGATTCATTCACGGTAAACATGGATTGACTCTCGGAATCACAGGACAGTTGACACTATTGACGTAGCCGTACGATTTTCATATACGTGTTAGAGATCGCAAACGGTTTGCCCCTCGATCTTCTAATTCATACACGAGGAGAAGGTGCTCGTCACTGAAATGAATACTAATTTATCCCTCTGAACATGTAGTGATACTCTCGATATAGAGGGTTCTGTTCGCGAAAAGTGAGGACCCCGGTGTAAAGTACGACTATCTGCCAATAACTATCCTTCTACACCGGTTTGTTTCTGTACATTGCCATTACCATTGCCAACAATGTTCAGCGGATTAACTCCGAAATACCTGGTTTGACTCTCGAAATTACAGGATCCGTGAAGCTATTGACTTAGCCAATTGAATCTCAAAGATGTTGGTAGCGCTCTCGAACGGTGTGACCAGGGAATTTTCTATTCATGAATGAAAATGTGGTGCCGTCACTAAATTGTCTACTAATGTGTTTCTGTAAACACGAAGCTATACTCTCGGTTCGGCGGTTTGGCTTCTCGGACGGTAAGGCACTTGGAAAAATGTTTGACTTTACTGCAATTGTAACGTTCCCACACGGTGTAACGCAATATTTTAGTATTCAGTCCACGAATTTAGATGTCTATTGCCAATATTGTACAGCGCATTTACTCCCGAAATATCTCGATTAACTCTCCGAATCACTGGATAGGTGATGCTGTGGATTGAGCCGTATGTCACTCACAGAAGGTGGTAACTTTCTCGATCGCTTTCACTCTCGATGCTGATATTTATACAGATACATGAGGTGTTCGTCCGTTATATGTCCACTAGTTTGTTTCCGTGCACATTAAGCAGGACACTCGCTACTGCGGGTAGTTTCTCGGAAGGTATGGTACTCGGTACATGGAATGACTTTATACGAATTGGTTATGACCTCCGACGGTTTGTCGCTCTGCATTAATATTCAAACCGCGAATTAAGGAGTTTAAGTCCAATACGGTTCAGCGTATTTAATCCCAGAATACCTGGTTTGACTCTCGGAATCGCAGGATGGGTGAAGCAATTGACTTCGCCGTTCGACACTCATGGAAGGTGGAAACGATCTCGAGCAGTTTGACACGCGGTCTCCTTATAGATACATGAAATTAAGGTGCCCGTCTGCTGAACCACCTGCTAATTTGTTTCCCTGAACTGTTATACCCACGATACAGTGGGTTATGTACTCGGAAGGTAATGTATCCCGGAAGTGGTATGACGATATGCCAATTGGTTATGTTCTCAAACGGGATCACGCTCTTCTTTAATATTCAAACCGTGAATAAAGGTGTGTACTGCTAATACTGTTCAGCGCATTTACTCCTAGTGTACCTGTTGCGACTCTCGGAATCACAGGATAGGAGAAGCTGTCTTCATAGATGTGCGATTCTGAAAGTAGTTGGTAACGTTCTGGAATCGTTTGCCTCTCGATCTTCTCATCCATGCATGACATAATCGTGCCAGTCACAACGAGGTATACTTATTTGTGTCCGTTTACACTAACCAACACACTCGCTGCAGCGGCTTAGTTTCACGGTGGGTATGGTAATTGATGGAACGTTTGACTTTACAACAACTGATAATGTTCTCGAACGGTTTCACGCTGTACTTTAATATTCAAACCGTGAATAAAAGTGTATACTGGTAATACTGTTCTGCTCGTTTACTCCGGATGTATCTGGAGTGACTCTCGGAATCGCAGGATATATAAAGCTGCTGACTTTGTATTCGGATCCCAAAGAATGTGATATCGTTTTCTAACGGTTTGACTCTTCATTTTGCTATTTATACATGAAAATGTGGAGTCCGTACTCTAAAATGTCTACTAACTTCATTGCAAGAACAATAAGTCCGGCACATGCTACAGCGTGGTAGGTTCTCCGAAGGAAGTGTATTTGGTAAGTAGAACGACCATAATACGAATTGGAAATGTTCTCCACCGGTTTGTTTCACTACATTAATATTCGTGCCGTGAATTAAGGTGTCAATTGCCAATTGTCTTCATGGGAATAACTCCCGGATTAGCTGATTTGACTCTCAGAATCAGAGGATAGGCAAAGATATTGACCATGCCTTCGACTCTCAAACAGGGTGGTAACCTTCTCAATCGCTTTGACCATCAATATTCTTATTCGTACATGAACTTAAGGTGCCGTCACTGAAATTTATACTAATGTGTTTCTCTATCTACGAAGTAATAATCTCGATACAGCAGGATATCTTCACGGATGGTAAGGCTTTCGGTTAAGCGCTTGACTTTGTAGAAACTGGTAACGATGTCTAACGGTATGTCGCTCTATTTTAATATTCAAACCGTGAATTAACGTGTCCATTGCCAATACTGTTCAGTGGAATTATTCCCGAAATACCAGGTTGGTATCTCCAAGTCAGAGGAATGGTGAAGCTATTTATTTAGCCGTTTGTCACCCACAGATGGTGGCAACGTTCTCGAGAGTTTTGGCACTTAAGCTTCTAATATATACTTGAACTAATGGTGCTTGTCTCAGAAGTGAATACTAATTTCATTCTCTGAACATGAAGGTATACTCTCGTTAAAAAGGGTTAGTTTTTTGGAGCGCAAGGTCATCTGTAAAAGTTTTGAACATATAGCAATTGGTATCGTTCACAAACGGTTCGGCTCCCGATTTTGCTGCTCGTTCATGAAAATGCTGTGCGTCAGCTAAAAAGTCTACTAAATTGTTTCCGACGGCACTAAGCATGGTAACCGATCCTGCGGTACAGGTTCTAGGAAGGTAATGTTTTCGGTATAAAGTATGACTTTAAAGCAATTGGTTATATTCTCCACCGGATAGACCCTATACTTTAATATTTATACCGTGAAACAAGGTGATTATTGCCAATGCTGTTTAGTGGATTTACTTCTGGAATACCAGGCTTGACTCTCGGAATCACATGAATAGTTGAAGCTACTGACGCAGCCGTTCGGATCCCGAGGAGGGTGGTAAGGATATCGAACGGTTTAACACTCGATATTCTAGTTCATATCTGAAAATAAGGAATGCTTCAGCTATAATGTTCAGTCATTTGTTTCCCTGAGCACTAAGTATGCACTCGCTGCAGTGGGTTAGGTCCTACGGAGGTAATGTATTCGGTAAATTCAATGACTGTATACCAATTGCTAATGTTCTCCGTCGAAATGACATTCTACTTAGATATTCATACCGTAAATTAAGGCGTCTACAGCCAATACTATACTGCGGATGGACTCGCGGAATTCCTGGTCTGACTCTCGGAATAACAGGGTTGGTGAAACTA
This sequence comes from Lasioglossum baleicum, assembly GCF_051020765.1. Taxonomy (NCBI): domain Eukaryota; kingdom Metazoa; phylum Arthropoda; class Insecta; order Hymenoptera; family Halictidae; genus Lasioglossum; species Lasioglossum baleicum. Next base: position 31,655 of record NW_027469946.1, on the reverse strand, counting down.
TTGACTTATGAGTGCGACTCTGAAGAAGGATGCTAACGTTCTCGATCGGATTGACCCTCGGTCTTCTTATGCATACATGCGATTAATGTGCCCGTCTCTAAATTATATACAGATTTATCTCTGTGAATACGTAGTTACGCTATCGATATAGCGGGTCAGGTTCGCGAAGAGAGGGGCCCTCGGTGGAAAGTGTGACTCTCTACCAATAGGTAAACTTCTGCAACGGTTTTTCTCTGTACATTGCCAATACTATTGCCAATACTGTTCAGGGGATTTACTCCCAGAGTGCCTGGTTTGACTATCGAAATCACAGGATCGGTGAAGCTATTGACATAGCCTGTTGAAACACAAAGATAGTGGTAGCGCTCTCGAACGGTTTGAATGTCGTGTTTTACTTGCAGTCGTGAAAATATGGCGCCCGTCACTAAAATGTATACTTATTTGTTCCTCTGCACACGAAGTTATATCCTCGATACAGCGGGTTAGTTTCTCGAAGGGTAAGGTCTACGGTAAAACGTTCGACTTCAGAGCCATTGGAAACCATTTCAAACGGTTTCACGCTCTACTTTAATACTCGAATTAAGGTGTCTATTATCAATACTGTTCAGCGGATTTACTCCCAGAATGCCTGGCTTGACTGTCGTAATCACAGGACAGGTGAGGCTATTGACTTAGTTGTTCGCCACTGAAAGAATGTGGCAACGTTCTCGAACGGCTTTGCCATCGACCATCCTATTAATGCAAGAAAATTAAAGTGTGCGTCTGCTAAAATGTGTTCTGATTTGATTCTCTGAACACAAACTTATACACCCGATACAGCGGGCTATGTTCTCGGAAGGTACGATGTGCGGTAATGAGTATGAGTCTGTGAGAGACGCACGGCTATATCAATTGCTTCACATATTCTGTGATTCGGTGAGTCAAACCAGGTATACCAGGACTGAATCCGCTAATAACTATTCACAATAGACACCTTATTTCTCGGCTTGAATATTAAAGTAGAGAGTCGAACCGTTTGAGAGCATTGCCAATTGGCATAAAGTTAAACACATGACTGATGGCCTTACCTTTGGAGAAGCAAACTGGCCGTTTGGAAAGTACAACTTCGTGTTCAGAGAAAGAAACTATTCTACATTTCTGTGGCGGGCGCCTTATTCTTATGAATGAATTAGAAAATCGATTGTCAAACTTTTCCATATCGAACTCACATCTTTTGAGCGTCGAACGGCTTAGTCGATAGCATCACCTATAACTGTGATTCTTATGGTCAAGCCCGGTATTCCAGGAGTAAATGCGCAAATCATTATTGGCAGCACACACCTTAATTCACTATTTGAATGTTAAAGTATAGCGTAAATTAGTTTGAGAAAATTAACTATTGGAATAAAGTTAAACGTTTTACCGATGGGCTTACCCTCTGTGAACCTATCCCGCTGTATAGAGAGTACAACATCGTGTCCAGAGAAACAAATTAGTACATATTTTACTGACCTCCACCATAATTTCAGGTATGAATCCGATGACCGTGGGTCAAACCTTTCGAGAACGTGACATTCTCCTCTGGGAATCGAACAGCTAAGTCAATAGTTTCACGCACTCTGTGATGCCTAGAGCCAAGCCAAGTATTCCTGGAGTAAATCCACGGTACATCGTTGGCATTAGATATTCAATTTCAGGCTATAGATGTTATGTTACAGTGTCAAACGTATGTAGAACGTTACTTATTGGTATAGCGTCAAACTTCCTTCTGAAGGAATTACTTTCCGAGATTCTAACCCGTTGTATTGTGGGTATAACATCGTATGCCGCGGAACAAATAATAATACATTTTAATAACGGGCACCTTAACTTCATGTACGAATTAGAAGATCGAGCATCAAATCTGCTCGAGAACAATGGCACCTTCTGTAAGATACGAACGGCTAAGCGCATAGCTTCACCTGCCCTGTCAAATCGAGAGTAATACCAGGTATCTCTGGAGTAAATGCACTGAACAGTAGTGGCAATACGCACCTTACCTCACAGCATGAATATTAAAGTAGAGAGTGAAACAGTCGGTGAACATTACTAAACCTCTGTAGCGAGCGTCTTGATTGTCGATCACAGAAGAAAATTTGTAGACACACTAGCAGAGAAGCACCACAATTCCATGAATAAGTATCGTAATCGAAAGTCAAACGGTTCGAGAAAGTTGTCACATTCCTTGAGACTCATACGGCTAAGTCAATAGCTTCACTTATCCTGTGTTTCCAAGAGTCAAACCAGGTATTCCTGGAGTAAGTCGGCTGGTTATTAGCGGCAAGAGACACCTTAATTCAATGTATCAATATTAAAGTACCGTGTCGATAAGTTGTAGAACGTTACATATTGCTATGAAGACGTCCCCATGACCGAAGGTCTTATCTTCCGGGAAGCAAACCCGCTGCATCTAGAGTACAGTTTCGTGTTCTGATAATCACATTAGTTAACATTTTAGCGATAGGCGCCAGAATTTCATGTATGAATTGGAATATCGATGGTCAAACCGTTCCAGAACGATACCATCTTCTGTGAGGGACGAACGGCTAAATCACTAGCTTCACGTATCCAGTGATTCGGAGATTCAAACCAGGTATTCCGGCAGAAAATGCCCAGTAGAGTATTGGCAATATACACCTTAATTTTCGAAATGAATATTAGAACAGACCGTCGGACCGTTGTAGAACGTTACCTATTGATATGGAGTCTACCATTTTATCGAAGGCCTTACCATCTGGGCAACTTGTCCGCTGTATCCAGAATGTAACTGCGTGTTCAGAGAAGCACCTTGGCATACATTTCAGTGATTAGGCAGCATAGTTTCATGTATGAATTGCAAAATCGGGGGTCAAACCGTTCCTGAACTTTACAACCTATATTCAGAGTCACACAGATGAGGAAATGCCTTCGTCTTTCTTGTGATTGCGAGGGTCAGACCAGTTCTTCTGGGTCAATCCACCAGGTCAATCCACGTTGCAGTATCAACAGTATACACGTTATTTCACTGCACAAATATTAATATTGGGAGTCAAACCGTCGGAGAACATAACAAATTGGTATAACGTAATTCATTAAATTAATACCTCACCTTCCTGGAACCTAGTGAGTGACTTGGTTAATGCTGACGGAAGCAAATTAGATGAGATTTAGTATGCGGACACCTTATATTCATGAGTCAGTAGGAAGATCGAGGTTCAGTCCGTTGCCAGAACGATAGCACATTATTCGAGATTCGAACTGCTGAATCCATAGCTACACCTGTCCTGCGATACCGAGAGCCATATCAAGTATACCGGGACTAAACCCGCTCTAGAGTATTGGCAGTAGACACATTAATTCACGGTTTGAATATTAAAGTAGAGAGTCTGAACGTTGAAGAACGTTACCTGATCATATAGAGTCAAACCCTGTACCGACGGCCTTCCCTTCCGAGAAGATAGTCCGCTGGATGAAGAGTATTACTTCGTCATCAGACAAGCCAACTAGTACTCATTTCAGTGACTGGCACCTTATCTTCGTGTATGAATTAGAATATCCACGTTCAAAGCGTACGAGAACGTTTCCACCTTCATAGAGAGTGGTCCGGCTGAGTCAATAGCTCCACCGATAGTTGTGATTCCGAGAGTCAAACCAAGTATTCCGGGAGACTATACGCAGTATAGTATTGGCAATGGACACCTTAATTCACGGTTTAAATATTAAAATAGAGCGACAGACCGTTTGAGAATGTTACAAATTGGCATAAACTCATACTCTTTACCTGATTCCTTACCTTTCGAGAACATAAACCGCTGTGACGAGAGTATAACTTCGTTTTCAGAGAAATAAACTAGGAGACATTTCAGCAGACGGGCGCCACATTTTCATGTGTCAATAGCAAAACCACGAGTCAACCTGTTTGAAAACGATACCACATTCTTTGGGTGTCGACAGATAGGTCAATAGCTTCATCTATACTGTTGTGCCAAGAGTCAAACTATATATTCTTGGAGTAAATACTGTGAATAGTTTTGGCAACAGACACCTCAATTCGGGGTATGAATAAGAAATTAGAGGGTGAAACTGTCGGAGAACGATAAGTACAGTTATAGAGTCATATTTTTTAATGAAGGCCTTAGCTTCCGAGAAACTAACGCGCTGCAATGCGTGTGATACTTAGTGGAGACGGAAAGAAGTTAGTATACATTGGAGTGAAGGGCTCCTTAGTTTCAGGTATGAATTAGAGAGTAGAGGGTAAAACCGATCTATAACGTTACCGCCTTAGTTGAGAATCAAGCACCATTGTTATTAGCTTCACATATCCTTTGATTCCATAAGCTAAACCAAGTATTCTGGGAGTAAATACGCTGAAGAATATTTTGCAATAGGCACCTTAATCCACGGTTTGAAAATTAGAGCGGAAAGCCAATCCGCCGAACGTTAGCTCTTGGTATAGGGTCAAACATTTTACTGATAGCCCAATCTCTGGAGAAGCTAACCCGACTTATCTAGAGCAGAACATCGCGATCAGAGACAGAGATTAGTAATCATTTCAGTATTGGACACCTTACCTACATGTATGAATTAGAATATCGACTGTCAAGCATTTCGGAAACGTTACCGCCCTCTTTGAGAGTCGAACGAATAAATCAATAGCTTCACCTATTCCAAGATTCCAGGAGTCAATCCATGTATTTCGGGAGTAAGTCCGCTGAACAGTATTGGCGATAGATACCTTATTTCACGGTTTGAATATTAAAATTAAGCGTCATGCAGTTGGTGAACGTTATCAATTGCTAGAATATCAAACGTCTTACCGAAAGCCATACCTCCCGCGTAGTCCAACGCGCTGTAGGGAGTGTCCTGCTTAGTGCTCATGGAAACATATAAGTTAGCATTTTAGCGTCGCACACCTTAATTTCATGTATGAAATAGGAGATCGAGGGTCAAACCATTCGAAGGTGCTACAACAATAATTGAGAATCGAACAGCTTTGTTAGTAGCATCACATATCCTGTGATTCGTAGAGTCAAACCAGGTATAAAGGGAGTAAATCCGCTGAACAATATTGGCAATGGACACCTTAATTGACGGTTTGAATAACAAATATAGAGCGACACACCGTTTGAGAACGCTACCAAATGCTGTATATTCAAAAGTTTTACGAAGTCCATTCCCTCCAGAAAACTCACCCGCTGTATCGAGTGTATAATATCGAGTTCAGAGAAGCAAATTAAGTACACATTTTAGTGCCGGCCAACTTAATTTCTTTTATGCATTAGAAGATAAGAGTCAAGCCGTTGTATAATGTTACCAACTGCCTTGAGAGTCGCAAGGTTAAGCCAATAGCATCACGGATCCTGCGATATGGAGAGTCAAACCTGGTAATCCGGGAGTAAATGCGCTTAACACCATAGCCAAGAGACACAATAATTCACGGTATGTACATCACGGTAGAGCGCCAGTCCGTTTGAGAATGCTACCAATTGGTATAAAGTCAAACGCTTTACCGAAGACCTTTCCTTCCGCGAACCTCAGCGCCTTCATCGGGAGTACATGGTCCTGTTCAGAGAAAGACATTAGTAGTCATTTTAGTGACGGCACCATAAATTCATGTATAAATTAGAATATCGGTGGTCGAACCGATCGAGATCGTTACCACCCTCTTTAAAGAGCCGAACGGCTAGGTCAAAGCTTCTGCTATCCTGTGATTCCGAAAGTTAAACCAGGTATTCTGGAAGTAAATCCGCTGAAAAGTATTGCCAATGGACACATTAAGCCACGGTTACAATACTAAAGTAGAGCGCGAAACTGATTGAGAACGTTACCAGATGGTATAATGACAAACGTTTTCCGAAGGCCTTGCCCTCCGAGAATTTAATCCGCTGTATCGACAGTATAACTTCGTGATCAAAAATACAAATTATTATACATTATAGTGAGGGCACCGTAAATTCATATATGAATGAGAAGGTCGATTGTCAATCCTTGCAAGAACGTTTACACCTTCTGGAAGGATCGAACTGATTTGTCGATAGCTACACATACCCTATTAATTCCGAGATTCAAGCCTGGTATACCTGACGTAAATCCACTTGCAGTATTGGCAATAGACACCTTAATCCTCTGTTTTAATTTTCAAGTAGAGCGTCAGTCCATTTGTGAACGTCACCAATTGCTACAAAGTCAAAAGTTCCACCTTAGTTCGTACCTTCGTGCGAAACTGGCCTGCTTCACCAAGAGTATAACTTCGTGTTCAGAGAAAGAAATAAGTATTCATTTCAGTCACGGGCACCTTAATTTCATGTATTTCTTAAAAAATCGAGTGTTAAACCTCTCGAGAACGTTCCTATCTTCCTTGAGATTCGAACGTCTAAGTCAATAGCTTGACCTATCTTGTATTACCGAGAATCAATCCAGGTATTCGGGGAGTAAATCCACTGAACAGCATTGGCAATAGACACCTTATTTCTCGGTATGGATATTAAAGTAGAGATTCAAGCCGATGGAGAACGTAACAGCTTGGAATAGAATCTAGCTTTTTGAGGTCGCCATTACCTTCCGTAAAGCCTAACCAGCTATATCGAGAGCAAAGTATCGTGTTCAGAGGAACAAATCAGTACACATCTTAGTGACGGGCACTTAAACTTCATGTATGGATTAGAAGGTCGGTGGTCGAATCGTTCGAGAACGAAACCACCATCTTTGAGAGTCGAACGGCTAAGTCAGTAGCTTTATCTATCCTATGAGTCCGAGAGTCAAACCAGGTATTCATGGATTAAGTGCACTCTATATTACTGGCAATGGACACATTAATTCAGGGTTTGAAATCAACGTAGAGCCTCAATTCGTTTGGGAACGTTACTAATTGGTATATAGTCGAACGTTCAACAGAATATCTTATCCTCCGTAACCCTAACCCGCTGTATCGATATTACAACACGGTGTTCAGAGGAACAAATTACTACACATTGGATGATGGGCATATTAACACTAGGTTTACGGACGTTTTTTGTATACTTATTTTTACGAACATCCAATAAATTTACCGGTAAAGGAAACCATGTTTTTTCTTTTAAAAACAAACGATAAGTTTAATTCGAAAGCACTCGCAATATTAATAGATTTCATATAGGTTAATTAAACTGTTTAATATTTTATAATTGGAGCAACTCACCCGTCAAATTGACGGGTCCCTTAAACCTAGTGTTAATTTCCTGTATAAGAAGATTGAGTGCCAAACCGTTCGAGAACGTTTCCATCTGCTTTGAGAGTCGAAAGGCTGCATCAACAGCTTCTCCTGTCCTGCGATTCCGAGAGACAAGCCTGGTATTCCAGGAGTAAATTCGCTGAACATTATCGGCAATGGACACCTTGATTCACGGCATGAATATTAGGGTTCAGAGTCAAACGGTCGGAGAACGCTACCAATTTGTATACAGTTTTACAGGACGCTTTACTGTACAGCTTACCCTGTGAAAGCCGAATACGGTATACCGAGATAATAACACGGTGTTCAGAGGATAGAAGAAGTACACATTCTAGTGACGTGCATCATAATTACATGTATGAAGCACGAGATCGAGGGTCAACCCGTTCGTGAACGTTGCAGCCTTCTTTGATATTCGAACGGCTATGGCAATAGCTTCACCTATACTTGGATTCCAAGATTCAAACCAGGTATTCCGGGAGTATATACGCTGAACAGAATTAGTTATAGACACGATAATTCACGGTTTGATTACTAACGTAAAGCGTCTGACCGTTGCAGACCGTTACATATTCGTATAAGGTCTTTCTTTTTGCAGAATACCATACACTCCGTGGACCGAACCCGCCGTATCGAGAGTACAACTTTGTCCTCAGAGCAACACATTAGTTCACATTTTAGCGACGGGCACCTCAATTTCGTATATGGATTAGAATATCTAGAGGAAAGCTGTTCCAGAACGTTACCACTCTGTTTGCGAGTAACACAGCTTAGTCAGCAGATTAACCTATCCTGTGATTCGTACAGTGAAACCTGGTAATCCGAAAGTAGATCCGCTGAAGCATATTGGCATTTGACACCTTAATTCACAGTTTGAGTATTTAAGTAGGCCGTGAGGCCGATGTAGAACATTACCCATTCGTGTAGGGTCAAACTTCGTACAGAATGCCTTACTCTCCGCTAAACTAGACCGGTGTATCGAGAGCATAGAAGCGTGTTCAGAGGTCTGAAATAGTACTCATTTTAGTGACGAGCACCATAATGACCTGCATGAATTAATATATCGAAGGCCGAACGGTTCAAGAACGTTACTTCCATCTGTGAGAGACGTACTTCTAAGTCAATAGCTTCACCTACCCTACGTTCCCGCGTGTCAGTCCAGCTTTTCCGGGAGTAATTTCAGTTTACTTCATTGGCAACATATACTTCAGTTCACGGTATGAGTATTAAATCTGATCATCAAACCGTTTGAGAGCGTTACCAATTGGTATAAAGTCAGACGCTTTACCGAAGATCATATCCTCCGAAAAGCTAACCTTCTGCCCCAAGAGTGTAACTTCCTGATTATGAAAACACATTAGTGTACAATTTAGTGACGTCACCTTATATTCATTTATGAATTAGAACATCGAGGGTCAAAGAGTTAGATAATGTTACTACCCGCTTTGACATTCAAACGGCTATGTCAATAGACACACCCATCCTGTGATCCCGAGAGTCAAACCATGTTTTCGCTGGAGTAAATCCTCTGATCATTATTGGCAATAGTATAGGTAATGTACAGAGTCAAAATTATGTAGCAGGATACCTATTGATATAGAGTCAAACTCTACACGGAGGGCCTTACTTTCGCGACCCTAACCCGCTGTGTCGAAAGTATAACTACGTGTATAGAGGAACAAGTTAATATACATTTTAGTGTCGCGCAACTTAATATCATGTATGAATTAGAACATAGACAGTAATATCGCTCCAGAATGTTACCACCATCTTTGCGAGTCGAACGGCTAAGCCAGGAGCGTCAGGTATCTTGTGATACCTAGAATCAAACCATGTATTCCGGATAAAAATCCGCCGAAGAATATTGGTATTACAGACACTTTTTCAAGGCAGAATTATTAAGGTACAAAGTCAATCCGTTTGAGAACGATACCAATGGATATGAGGTCAAACGTTTTACTGAATCCCTTAGACGCCGACAGTCAGACGCATTATATCGAGAGTATGACTTCGAGATCAGAGCAGCAACTGAGTACACATTTTAGTGGCGGGCACGTTAATTTCATCTATGATATATTAAGATCGAGGGTCAAACCGTGCGAGAACGTTTCCACCTTCTTCGAGGACTGGTCGCCAAAATAGATAGCGATACCTACCCGGTGATTCGGAAATTCAAGCACGGTATGCCTGGTGTAAATCCGCGGTACACTTTTTTCCCTAGACACCTTAATTCACGGATTAAATATTGAAGTAGAGAGTTAAATTGTTTGCCAACGTTACATATTCGTATAAAGTAATTCTTTTTACCGAATACGTTACATTCCGAGAACCTAAATCGCTGCAGCGAGTGCCTTTCTTAATGTTCACGGAAAAAAAATTAGCAGACATGATAGCAGACGGGCACCGCGTTTTCATGAATAAATTGCAAAATGGAGAGTCATACCGTTAGATACCGATACCACCATCTTTGAGAGTGAAACGGCTAAAGCCAGTAGCTTCACGTACCTTGTGATACCGAGAATCAAACCACGTACTCCAGGAGTAAATCCGCTGAAGAGTATTGACATTACACACCCTTCTTCACACTATAAATACCAAAGTACGGAGTCAATCCGTTTGTGACCGATACAAATGGGAATAAAGTCAAACGTTTTACTGAATCCCTTACAATCCGAAAGCCTAATGCATTATATCGAGAGCATGGCTTCGTGTTCAGAGAAACAAATTAGTTTACATTTTAGTGACGGCCACCTTAATTTCATCTATGAGTTATGTGATGCCGCCTTGTTTGAGAGTCGACCGGATATGTCAGTAGTTTCATGTTTCCTGTGATCATGAAAGTCAAACCTGGTATTCCGGAAGTAGGTCCGCTGAACTATTTTGGCCATATACACCCTATTGCACGGTACAAGTATTAAAGTACAAATTCAAACCGTCGTAGATCGTTTCGTCCTTGTATACTGTCAAACACTTCACAGAAAGCCTTGCCTTTGAGAAGCTAAGCCGCTGTATCGAGAGTATAACTTCGTGTTCAGAGGGACAACTTTGTGTACATGTTAGTGACACGCACCTCAACTTCATGTACGAAAAAGAAGAGCGAACATTGTGCCGTTTGATAACGTTACCACTTCTTATTAGTGTTGCAAAGCTAAGTCAATAGCTCCATCCATAATGTGATTCCGCGAGCCAAATCAGGTATTCCGGTTGCAAAACCACTGTACAGCATTGGCAACTATCCAACCTAATTTACAGTTTGAATATCAAAGTAGAAGGTCAATTCTTCGGAAAACATTTCCAAATTGTATAACGTCAAACTTTTATAGCCAACCGTGCCTTCCACGGATATATCCCACTGTAGCGACTGCCATGCTTAGAGCTTACAGTTGCTTACAGTTTGACGTATGAATCAGAAGGTCTAAGACAAACCGATCGAGAACGTTATCAGCTTCTTCGAGTGCCGAGCGGCTGAGTCTATAGCTTCACCTATACTTGCGGTTCCGAGAGTCAAGACTGGCATTCCAGGAGTAACTCCACTGAACAGTATTGGCAATATAGACTTTAATCCACGGTATGAATGATAAAGTAGTGAGTCAATCCGTTCGAGAGCATTTTCTAATGGTGTAAAGTCAAACTTTTTACCGGATACCTTGCCTTCCAAGAACCTAACCCGCTGTTGCGAGTGTCATGCTGAGTGCACACGGAAACAAATTAGTAGACATTTTAGCAGGCGGAAGCTTTACTTTCATACATGAATATAACAATCGGGAACCAATCCGTTCGACAACGTTCCCACCATCTTTGGCAGTTGATCCGCTACGACATCAGATTCACCTATCCCGTGATACCGAAAGAAAAACCATGTACCCCTGGAGTAAATCAGCTGGAGAGTATTGTCACTAGACACCACAATTCTCGGCATGAATATTAAAGTAGATCGCCAAACCATCGGTCAACATTACCAATTTGTGTAGAGCCGTCAAGGTGCCCGTCACTGAAATGGATACTAATTTCTGTTCACAGAACACGAAGTTATACACTCGACACAGCGAGTTAGATTCTCCGAAGGTAAGGCCTTGGGTAGAATTTTTCACAATATACCAATAGGTAACGTTGTAAAAAGTGTTAACACTCTACTATTCATACCATGAATTAAAGTGTCCATTGGTAATACTGCACTGTGGATAGTCTCCCAGAATACCTGGTTTGAGTGTCGGAATAACAGGATCGGTGTAGGTAATCACTTAGCCGTTTGACTCCCAAAGAAGGTTGCATCGGACTCGAACGGTTTGACTCAGAGATTCTTGTTCATACATGAAATTAAGGTACTCGACACTAAAATGTATACTATATTGTACCACTGCGTACCATGTTACACTCTCGATACAGCGCGATATGCTTTCGGATCGTGTGACGGCGAAATTCGTTACAGGTATTAAACGTAAATATACAGGGACCGCTCATCAACCTTGATGGAAGACATCCTTTCTAGAAGAAACTAAATTTTTTATATTAATACTTATTCCGTAATATAAGTGTAATTCAGATATTGAATAGTATTAAATATTTAACAGAGGTTTTCAGGATAGGTATACGAATGTAGAAACGTTCTGTTTGAGGTACAATGTAGAACTGATTTATTCGCTTCTGCTCGGATTTTATATTGTCATTTTCTGGTTGAGTAGGCGGTTTCTGGTCATGTGTTGGCTTGTTATGGCTGATTTTGGTACGGTTGATATCTGAGCGATATCCGGTAATGTGATGGTTAAATTTTTGATAATTTTGCTACTGTTGTTGTCTGGGCTGTTTCCGGTGATACGTAGGCTGGATTTTGGCTGACGTCACACGGTGATGCGTTGGCTGTATTTTGGCTGGCGTCGCACCCTGCTTCGTAGACTGTTCTTTACTCCAGCAAATCGTATGATCTCGGGTTTGATCTGGATGTCTGATTCTTCTTTTTCTTCTAGGTCTTGGAAGTTTACCCAAGGTCTTCGTAGTATATGTGAGGGTACATGTATTACTGCGTTAGTACTTGTACGTATCGTGATTTGGTAATTATTCCAACATATTTTTGCACATAAATTCGCAGGTATGTACCGCTTTAGTAATCCTGTTTTATACAAATTCTAACCTGTAACTAACACTAATGATATCCATCCTGTATCGGTAAGTATAGAGTATAATTCATTGGTTAGAGGGTGGATTCTATGCTGGGTTTGCATTTTGTTGATTTGTTGGTCTAATTGGTCTAGATTATATTTGTAGTTGTTAAAATTTGGAGTGATTTTGGGTATTATAGGTATTTTATTTGATATCAGTCCAATTTTTTCTGTGTCTAAATTATATTTGATAGTGTAGTTGCTTATTTTTATGATTGCTTCTACCTGTACTTCTCTTATTTCCATTGTTTTATCTTCATATGAAAGTATACATGAGTATTTAACAGAAATTATTCCAGGTGTTTCTAGATGAAGCGTTTCATATGCTGTACATAAGGCCGGAATTGTTATACTGTTCTCGGGAATCGTAATGAATTTGTTATTAGTTTTTATGGATATGAATGTTAGGTGATCTATCTCGAATATAGCCGTACAGCAGTTTGATTTACACAAATTTTCTTCCTTGCCGTACCGTTCCGGTTCAATATTTCGACAAACTATTCCTATACTGGTGGGTTTACATGGTGCTCGCAATTGTTCGCTGTCTATTACTATGTGTGCTAATGTTCGTATTTGCGCATATTCCTGGTTCACAATTGAGTACACGAATATCTCAGCGGATTTCTTGGTTAGAGACATGTTTCCATGGTCCTTCCTCTAATATTGGCGTTTTAATTTGGCATATCAAAGTGTCTTCTTCAGTTGCTAGAACTAATTCGCTAATGTCGATTATCGATGAAAGTTAGTTATGGTCGGTGCAATGAATTGATGATGGAAAGTTGTTAATTTCTCCATTGTTCTTATAAATGTATCGATGGGTATGAATATTGTGTCTATTATAACCTTTTTTGCCTAATGTTACATGAGGTAAAAGTCGTCGATTCCACTAGCTTGGTCCGACAATATTATTTCTATAATTAATAGTGTATCGATTACATGTTCCTCATTTTCTATTTGACCTATGCTTGTATCTCCTTGAGTAATTGTATCTAATACGTGTTGTGATGCTTCATCATGTATGAAACTGCTGATTAATGCTGTTTGGTTCTGAATTATTTGAGAGATTGTAGTGAGTTTGTCATAGAGTTTGTCTAGAATTTCGTTCACAAGTTTCAGGTCAGTTTCGTCCAATGTTCCATATAATGGTTTAGATATACTACCTACGGCGTTAATAGGTCCACTTTTTGGTCTAAGGTGTAGCAGTATTCATAGTTTGTCAAATCGTCGTTGGAGATTGTTAACCTTTTCCTTTATAGTTTGATAGTCTGTAGTTTCACAGTCTGTTTTTTGCTGTATGTAGTATTATTTTAGGTTGCGCTGGATGGTATATTTTTGTTCCATAGTGTCAGATAATTCTTTTACGCTAATTATTTGTGTGATTATTGTTTCTGTGTGATATGTGTACGCGACTTCAATTTCTCGCGTTACGATTTGGCTGCTTTCTACCTCTTGAATTATTATGTCTTTCCCTTTCATTAGTTGGATCTCGAATAATACGGTTTGCTTCTATTCCCGTCTACTGTAACTAGTATACCATATATGAATATAACATAATTAGGGGTTCTAACTTCAAATGTGTAGGTATATTGTATATACCTTTTTAGATTGATTTTACTATCTGGTAAAGCTTTATAATTCATTTAATTTTTTCAGTTATTCGTTTCGCGTGTTCTAAGTTATCTCGATGTCTTTGCTTCCATAGTTCTAGCAAATTGTCTTTAGATAAATTAGGGGTAATTGCTATAGCAGAAGGTAGATTGGCTCGTCTTCCAAACGTTAATTCAAAAGGTGTATGAATCGTTGTGTTGGAAGCTAGGATAACACATTTTGTTTATCGTCCCTATCATTTTGTTGTTAACGAATATTAGTTCTCAGAACGTCCTTTATCATTGCATGAGACCTTTCGAGACTACCATTTGTCTGTGGACGAACGCTGGTTGTTTTTATATGCATTATGTTAAACAAGATTTCAAATTCTGTCATTAATTTACATACGAAGTTCTGTCCTTGGTCGGTTTGTATATGTATTAGGAAGGAAAATACGTATACGTAATGAACTAGGTGGGATTATTAATGAAGCTTGTTGGTTCTTTAAAGGTATCAGCATTAGGTATTTTGCTAAACAGTCCTGTATTGAGAGTATGAACTGGTTTCCTGATTTGGTCCATGGTAATGTCGAGTCCTACTTTCACGTTTGGGTTTTCTGGTGTATCGGTGATGATTGCCTCTTCTCTTGGTCTTACCCTTGTTGGTTTGTTGGTCTGACAGGTTTTGCAGCTTCTTATGTATTCCGTTGCACTTTTTTCTGAGATATTCCAATAATATTTGATTTTGATTAGTTCATTCGTGCGGATTTCTCCTATATGTTGTTGTAGGTAGCGGGATTCCTTTAGGATTTGCTTCACTTCTTCATTGAAAATCTTAACATTAGTTGTATATTAGTTGTATTGCAGTGTAGGTTGCTCGCATAGTTCATTTTTCAAAGTGTTATATGCTGATTGTTGTTCGTCTTTCCATTGAAAGGGAGTTGCCTTTTGGGTTAAGATTGTAAGGGGTTTCGCGATGTTGGCGAAGATTTTAATGAATTTTTGATAGTATCCATCTAATCCAAGAAATGATTATATTTTCGTCATGTTTGTAGGATTAGGGAAGCTTTTTATAGATTCCATCTTTTTGCATTTGGTTTGATTCCGTCTTTAGTGATGATGTGTCCCTGGTATTCGAGTTCGTGTTTCAGGAACTCGCAATTGTCCGACTGTATCTTCAGTCCAACTTCCTTCACTCTTTTAAATACTATTGCTAGGTTGCGATTGAGATCCTCTGTACTGTTTCTAAGCAATACTATATCCTCTAAATATACAAATAATACTAGCCAATCAGTGATCGTAACGCGCTGTACCTCATTCCTTGGAATGTGAGTGGCGCATTCTTTATACCGAAAGGCATTCTTTTGTAGTAACAATGTCTGTCTGTCGTGCTGAAAGCAGTGCACATTTTGTGGTTAGGGTTCATACGTATTTGATGGAAACCTGACGAGAGGTCCAATGCACTGATGAATTTAGCATTTCCTATGTGGGCGAATATGTTATCGGCTAGCGGAAGTGGATATGCAACCCGATTGGTCATTTCATTTGACATCCGAAAGTCAATCACAATTCTCCATTTTCGTTTGCCAGACGCATCCAGTTCTTTGAGCACTACACAGACTGGTGCATTATAAGGTGAATCTGAATCTTCCATTTCACCTTTGTCTAATATTTCATTAATTTAGCTTTGGAACTCTTTTTGGTGGCATTCCGGAGTTCTGTATGTTTCAATACTGACAGTCTGCCTGTTTTTTCGAATATATCCTATTGGGTTAATGTGGTACATGGTAATGGTTCATTGTCAGTTGAAATGATGTTATGGTAATTGCATACAATTTTCATAATATGATCTCTTAATCCTTCTTCTACGTCATGGAGTCTAAGCATGGCCAATATATTTATGATTTTGGGATTATCAGAGTCTATTTGCTGTGATTCTCAATTTGAATATCAAGCTCACCATTATTAAAGAAGCAAACACGAACAGGATAATGGTCGAGCTTAACTACGTGGGTAACTGATCGTCTACTGGGGACTTTCTAGGTGGTAGGAGTCGCCTGTAATTCAAAAACATCGTTATTATGTTGGAGCTGCTTGTTAGTGATTGTGAATTGATATTTCTCTGGAATGGGTAATCCTACTATTCCGCCTTCTGTCAAAGGGAAGTTGTCCTATACTATTAGTAATTCGTGTGTTAATTGTCCATCTCTTACCGGTGTGCAGCTAGAGATTTTGTATTTCGTGGAACCTAATTGAATTACTTTATCTTGTTTTAACTTTGTCTGGTCTCTGACGAATCCTCTTTAGATGAGATTGGCTACCGCTGCGGTACCATTGAGGAATCTTCCTCATCGGCGGCTTCCCAGGAATCTTGTTTCACAGCATCGTAGCTCGCCTGGGTTGTAGTGCATTCTTCTAATCTCTGGTTGTTTATTTTTGGCGGAGTATTTCCTGGCCGGACTCCATGAAAATGTGATTTCTAATGTTCTATTTATTGGCTGTGTTCGCACCGTATCAGGTTCGTCATTAGTTTATTAGTCTCTGTGTATGTTTTTTGTCTCGGCTTCCCTCTGTAGTCAAGGTTTGGACTCATCATGGTTCTTGATGATGGGGGAAGTCTAGATATATTCTGGTTTCGTTTTGTCTCTTTAAAACATGCTTCTACGTTACCTGCTTCCTGTCGGGCTTCACTGATTGATCCTGGTTCTACAGGAACTACTAGGAGAGCTATTTCCACACGGAAGTTGCATATGAAGAATCTTATAGCCTCATGTGTCTCTTCTTCCAATGCTATGTTCCTAGCAGTCGGGTTTCTGTGCTTAGCTTGGATGGCGTACTGCAGTTCCCTTAGACTATGACGAGCGCGATTTGCATAAGACTGCACGCTTTCGGTTTGTCCTTGCTTCGTCTGTTGCATCCTACTCCGGCTTCCGCTTATGGTGGTTGGTGTCGAAAGCTGTGATCGTAATGCTTCGTATAAATTTTCGAAGGTATTTATCTGACTAAACCTGATGGCTTTCTTTGCATGACCGACTATTTTTTTCAGCTATTATCATCCGCAGAAGCATTGGTTGGTCGAATATTCTGTGTCTTGCGAAGCTCACCATTTTCATGAACTTTCTGTCCCGATATCATCCTCTACGTTCAAGTTTTCCACGCTTCGTAAAGCCTTAGTTGGGTCCATCAGTACTGGTTCGTGCGCTGTGTTTTTCGTTGGTTGGTGTTCTGTAGGTACGGCAGATGGTAATGGTTTACTTATTTCATGCCCAGTTATGGCGGTTGCTGTTGTTTCGTCGACAGTGGGGCTTGGTTCAGTGCTGAGTATGCTTTCCCGTGAGTTGATTCTCATAGTGCTAGCTAGTCCCAGTAATTCCTGCTGTTGCGCTTGGAACTTTACATCTAATTCCTCTCTTGCTTCCATTAGGTTTGATATCGCAGAATTTTGAGATATAGTTCGCTTATCGTTAGCCTCTTATCGTGCCTCTAAGCCGCTTATTGATTCTTACATTATTCCTAGTTGTTTACGCATTTTCTATTAGGTTGCGAGTATTTTATCTATTGCGCTTTCGGGTATTTGGTCTATTGACATGTTTGAAAGTTTTTATCTCGGTTCAGTGCAAGTTCCCTGCAGGTGCGACCTTGGTCCGGTTTTCTTCTCGCTCCGTAGAGACGTACTTCCGTTGCTCCTCATGTGGAGTTGCTGGTGTTTGACGTATCCTACCCCGGCAGGATCGCCAATTTTTGTCACGAGGAAATACGCGCCAAGTATTAATCTAAAATATTAACGGGCGGCTCATAAACCTCGGTGGAGGAGACCCTTTTCAGATGAAACTAGGTATCTTATATTTATACTTATTCCGCAAAATATGTGTAATACAGATATCGAGTAATTTTAAATATTTAACGTACGTTTACAGAATAGGTATACGAATGTAGGAACGTTCTGCTTGAGGTACAATGTAGAACTGATTTATTCGTTTGTGCTCGGTTTCTATATTATAATTTTCTGGATGAGTACGGGGTTTCTGGTCATGTGTTGGCTTGTTATCGCTGATTTTGCTGCGGTTGATATTTGAGCGGATTCCGGTAATACTATGGCTGAATTTTGACAAATTTTGCTACAGTTATTTTATGTGCAGTTTCTGGTTATGCGCAGGCTGGATTTTGGCTGGCGTTACACGGTGATGCGTTGGCTGTATTTTGGCTGGCGTCACAACGGAAAGGTCAGCTGTAAAGCGTTTGACTTTATGGCTACTGGAAATGATCTCTAGCAGTTTGGCTCTCTACATTAATATTCATACCGTGAATTAATGTGTGCATTGACAAACTGGTCAGCGGATTGACTCACGGAATACATGATTTGACTATCCGAATCACAGGATAGGTGAAGCTATTGACTTCGCCGTTCGACTCACAAAGATGGTGGTAACGGTCTCGATCGGTTTGTACCTCTGTCTGCATACTCATGCATGAAATTAAGGTTGCCCGTAAATAAAATGTATACTAATTTGCTTCTCTGAACACGGAGTCCTGCGCCCAAGCAGCGGGATATTTTCTCGGAAGGTAAGGCATCCGGTAAGTAGTATGACGTTATAATAATTGGTAATTTTCTTCTCCGGGTTGGGTCTCTACTTTAATATACTAGCCGTGTATTATGGTGTCTATTCCCAATACAGTGCTGTATCAACACTCCCGGAAAACCTGACATGGTTCTCGGTTGCACAGTATAGGTGAAGCTATTCCATTAGCAGCTCGACTCTCAAAGAAGGTGGCATCGTTCACGATCGGATTGAATCACTATCTGTTTACTCATGCATGAAATTAAGGTACCCGTAACTAAAATGTGCACTAATTTGTTACTCTGATCACGGAGTTATGCCCCGATGCAGCGAGATATTATCTCGGCATGTAAGGCCTTCGGTATAAAGATTGACTGTATATCAAGTGGAAAAATTCTACAACGGTCTGACTCTGTAGTTTTATATCTAGACCGTGATATAGCGTGTCTAATATCAATCCTGTTAGACGGGTTTACTCCAGGAATACCTGCTCTCACTCTCGGGGTCACAGGTTAGGTGAAGCGATTGGCTTAGTCGTTCCATCCTCATGAAAGGTGGTAATGATCTCGAAGGACTTGACATTCGATCTTCTAATTAATACACCAACTTGAGGTACCAAGCACTAAAGGGTATACTAATTTGCGTCTCTGAGCACGAAGTTACACTATAGATACAACAGGTTAGCTTCTCGAAAGGTGAGGCCATCGGTAAAGAGTTTGACTTTATACCAATAGGTGAAGTTCAACAACGGCTTGACACTGTTCGTTAATATTGAAACGGTCAATTGAAGTGTCAGTTACCAATACTGTGCAGGGGATTTCCTCCAGGAGTACCTGATTTTACCTTCGGAAACATAAGATATGGGAAGTTACTGACTTAGCCGCTCGACTCTCAAAGAAAGTGGTATCATTTATCCAAGGCTTTACGCTCGATTATCTAATTCATACACGAAGTTAAGGTGCCCGTCACTAAAATGTATACCAATTTGCTCCTCTGTAAACGATGTCATACTCTCGATGCAGCGGGTTTAGTGTTCGGTTGGTAGGGTCATCGATCAGACGTTTAACTTTGTACCAATTGCTATCGCCGTCAACCGGTTTGACGCCGTAATTTAATTTTCAAGCCTTGAATTATTGTGTCTATTGCCAATACTGTTCAGCGAAAATAATCCCGGTATATCCCATTTGGCTTTCTGAAACACAGCATCGGTGAAGATATTGACTTACACGTTCGATCCTCAAGGAAGGTGGTAACGTTCTGGACGGGATTGAACCTCGATCTTCTAATTCACACAAGTAATCATAGTGTCCGTCATTAATGTATACTAATGTGTTCCTCTGACCACGAAGTTATACTTTAGATACAGCGGGTTGTGTTCTCGGAATGAACGGTCTTCGGTACAAAGTTTGACATTATAGCAATTGATGTCGTTCTCAAACGGTTCGACCCCCTGCTTTAAGTTTCTATCCAATTAAGGTGTGTATCGCCAACACTGTACGGGGAATTGTCTCCCGGAATACCTGCATTGACCTTCCGTATCACAGGATATGTCAAGCTATTAAGTTAGCCCTTAGAATTTCAAGGAGTGGGGTAACGTTCTCGAACTGTTTGACTCTCGATTTCGCTATTCATAGATTAAAAGAAGCTGCCCGTCTGCTAAATTGGCTACTAGCTTGTTTCCGTGTACACCAAGGAAGGCACTTGCTACAGCGGGTCAGACTTCTGGTGGGCAGCGTCTTGAGTAAATCGTTTGACCTTATTCCAATATGTAACGTCCATCAACGGCTTGACTATGTACTGTGCCAGTTACACCGTGATTCAAGGTGTTGGTGCCAATACTGTTC
The DNA here is from genome assembly GCF_051020765.1 of Lasioglossum baleicum. Classification (NCBI taxonomy): domain Eukaryota; kingdom Metazoa; phylum Arthropoda; class Insecta; order Hymenoptera; family Halictidae; genus Lasioglossum; species Lasioglossum baleicum. The sequence goes on along the minus strand of NW_027469946.1, from coordinate 11,303 downwards.
AGCGCATTTACTCCCGGATTGCCTGGTTTGACATTCGGAATCACTGGATAGGTGATGTTATTGACTGAGGTGGTCGAATATCATACAAGGTGGTAACGGTGGCGATCTGTTTTACACTCGTGCGTCAAATTCGTACATGAAATTAAGATGCTGTCACTAAACTGTATGTTATTGTGTTCCTCTAAGCCCGAAGATATATACACCGGTTATAGCGGGCTAGCTTCTCGAACGATAAGGCTTTCGGTGAAACTTTTGACTTTATAGCAACTGGTAACGCTCTGTAACGTAGTGGCGATCAATATTAATATTCAACCAGTCGGGTAAGGTGTCTCTTTCCAATACTGCTCTGCGGATTTACTCTCGGATTACCTGGTTTGACTCTTGGAATCACAGGATAGGTGAAGCTATTGACTTATCGGTTAGACTCTCAAAGTTGTGGTAACGTTCCCGACGTTATGACCATCGATCTTCTAATTTATGAACGGAGTTAAGGTGCCCGTCACTGAAATAAATATTAATTTCTTTCTGAGGACACGAAGTTATACTCTAGATACAGCGGGTTGGTTTTTCGGAGGGTATGGTCTTCTGTTGAAAGTTAGACTTTGTACGTATAGGTAACGTTCTGCATCGGTTTGACGTTTTACGTTAATATTCGAACCGTGAATTGAGGTGTCCATTGCCAATATTGATCCGCGGATTTACTCCGGGAGTACTTGGTTTGACTCTCGAAATCAGAGGATAAGTGTAGCTATTGACATGGCCGTTCGACTCTCAATGAAGGTAGTAACGTGCTGGAAGGGTTTGACTCTCCATTTCGCTGTTCCTACATGAGAATAACGTGTCCGTCTGCTAAAACGTCTAGTAATTTATTTCTGTGAACACCCAGCAAAATACTCCCTACAGCATGTTAGGTTCTCCGAAGGAAAGGTATTGGGAAAAAAGAATGACTTTATACCAATTGGTAATGTTCTTCGACGTATTGACTCTCCAAATTAATATACCTACCCTGAACTAAGGTGTCTATTGCCAATACAATTCAGCGGATTTTCTACCGGATTACCTGAACTGACTCTCGGATTCCCAGGATATGTGAATCTATTGACCAAGTCACTGGATTCTCAGAAAAGGCGTTCTCGAATGGTCTGACGCTCGAACTTTCATGTATTAAATATAAAGGTGCTCGTAACTAAATGTGTAATAATCTGCATCTCTTATCACGAAGTTATACTCTCTATACAGCGGGATACACTCTCGGAAGGTCACGTATTCGTCAAAATGTATGACTTTATAAAGACTGGTAATGTTCTCGGCCGATTTGTCTCCCTACATCAATACTCGTGCCGAGAATCTAGATGTCTGATGCCAATAGTGTTCGGCGGATTTCCTTCCCGGAATACCTGGTTTGCCTATCGGAATACCAGGATAGGTGAAGCAATTCACTTAGCCTTTCGTCTCTTGCGGAATATGGCAACGTTCTCGTGCGGGTTGCCACTCAATGTTCTTCTTCATACATGACGTTAAGGTGCCGGTCATTGAAATGAAGACCAATTTCCTTATCTGAACACGAACTTATTCCGTCGGTGAAGACGGTGTTGTTCGCTCCAGGTAAGGTCATCAGTAAGACGTTTGAGTTTAAACCAATTTGTAACCATGTCGAACGGGTTGTCGTGTTTCTTTAGTATTCAAACCGTAACATGTATGAAACAAGAACACGAGGGTCAATCCGATCGAGAACGTTACCACCCTCTATGAGGATCGGGTGTCTAAGTCAATTGCTTCACCCACCCTGCAATTCCGAGGGTCAAACCATGCACACCGTGTTTAAATACGCTGAGCAGTTTTGAAAATAGAAAATCTATTTCACTGAATTGATAAACAACAGCGTCAGACCGCTGTAGAACGTTACCTGATCGTATAGAGTCAAACTTTTTACAGAAGGCCTTGCCTTCCGAGAAGCTAACCCGCCCTATCGAGGGTGTAACTTCGTGTTCAGAGAAGCAAATTAGTTTAAATTTAAGTGTGGGGCACCTTAATTTCATGTATCTATTCTCAAAATCGACGGCGAGTGACTGAGTCAATAGCTCCGCCTATCCTGTGATTCCGAGAGTCAAACCTGGTATTCGAGGAGTATATCGGTTTCCCGTATTGGCATCAGATACTCTAATTCACGGCATATGTATGCAAGTACCGAGTCAAACAGTTGTAGACCGTTACGTACTGGTATTGTGTCAAACCTTAGCCGAAGGTCTTACCGTCCATGAAACGTACCCGCTGAAGGGAATGCCTTACTTAGTGTTCACGGAGAGAAATTGGTAGGCATTTCAGCAGGCGGGCATCTTATTTTCATGTAAGAATAGCAAAATCGAGAGTCAAACCTTTCTACAGCGCTACCACGTTTTTTGAGAGTGATAGGGCCAACCCAATAGCTCCACCTATCTTACGATTCGGAGAGCCAAACCAGGTATTCCGGCAGCAAATCCGCTCTACAGTGTTGGCAATAGGCATCCTAATTCAAGGTATGAATATTAAAGTGGAAAGTCAAGTCGTTGGGGAACATTACCATATGATATAAAGTCAATCATTTCACAGAAGACCTTACCTTCCGCGAACCTCACCGGCTTCACCTGGAGAATAAGGTCGTGCTCAGGGGAATGTGATTTGTTTAAATTCCAGCGACGGGCACCTTATCCTCATGAATGAATTAGAAATTGAGGGTGAAACCGCTGGAGAACGTTGCCACCTTCTGTGAGAGACGAAGTGCTGAGTCATATATGCTGCGATTCCACGAATGAAACCACGTATTCCGGGAGTAAATCCACTGAACCGCATTGGTATTAGAGACCTTAATCCACGGTTTGATTTTTAACGTATAGCATCAAACCATTGCAGAACGTTTCCTATTCGTATAATGTCATTCTTTTTACCGAAGACCTGACCCTCTGAGAACCTAACGGGCTGTATCGCGAGTATATTTTCATCGTCAGATAAAGAAGTTAGTAATCATTTCGGTGGCCGGCACCTGAATTTTATGTACGAATGAGAAGATCGGGAGGAAAACGTTTCCAGAACGTTACCAACTTCTTCGAAAGTATCACATCTATGTCAACACCTTCACCTATCCAGTGATTCGGAGAGTCATAACACGTAATACGCGAGTAAATCTTCTGAACAGTATTGCCAATAGACACATTAATTGACGACTATAACATTAAAATAGAGCGTATAGCTGTTCAAGAGCATTACCAATTTCTATAAATTCAAAAGTTTTACAGAGAACCTTACCCTCCGAAAAACTAACCCGCTGTAACGGGAGTATAACATCGTTTTCAGGGGAACGAATCAGTATACATTTTAGGAACGAGCACACTAATTTCATTTATGAATTGGAATTTGGAGGGTCAACTCGTTCGAGAACGTAACCACTATCTGCGGCGGACGAACGGCTAAGTGAATAGCATCACTTATGCTGGGATTCTGAGAGTGAAGCCTGCTACTACAGGAGTAAATCCGCTGAACGCTATAGGCAATGGACGCCATATTTCACAGTTTGAACGTTAAAGTAGAGCGTCGATCCGTTTGAGAACGTTACCAATTGCTATAACGTCATACTCCTAACCGGATACCTTAGTTTCTGTGAATATAACCCGCTGTACCGAGGGAATTACAGCGTGTTCAGAGAAACAAATTATTGTACATTTTCGTGACTTGCACCTTAACATCATGTATGAATTAGAACATCGAGTGTGAAATCGATCCAGAGCTATTCCACGTTCGCTGTGAGTCGCTCTGCTAAGTCAACAGCTTCACCTATCCTGTGATTCTGAGAGACAATCGTGGCACTCGGGAGTAAATCCACTGAAGAGTATTGGCAATAAACACCGTCAGTCATGGTTTGGCTATTAAATTAGACTGTCAACACGTTGTAGAACGCTACTTATTGGTATACAAAACAATGGTTTTTCCGAAGACATTACATTCCGAGAACTTGACCCGCTGCATCGAGAGTATAACTTCGTGTTCAGAAAAAGAAATTAGTACTTATTTCAGTGATGGGCACCATATATTGGTGTATGATTTAGAAGGTCGAGGGCCAAACCGTCCGAGAACGATATCACATTCTTCGACGGTGGCACAGACAAATAAATAGCTTCACCTGTCCTGTGATTCTGAGGGTAAAACCACGTATCACTGTTGTAAATCCTCTGAACTCTATTGCCTATAGACACCTTCAATCACGGTTTAGATAATAAAGTAGAGCGGCAAACTGTTTCAGAATGACACTAATACCTATAAAGTCAAACGATATACCGATGACCATACCCTCCAGGAACTAGCCCGCTCTATCGAGAGCATAGCATAGGGTTCAGTGACATGAAGTAGTATACGTTTTAGCGACGAGCAAATTAATTTCGTGTATGAATTAGAAGGTCGAGGGTCAAACCTGTCGAGAATGTTACTACCTTCTGTGAATCACGGACGGCTATCTGAATAGCTTCACCTATCGTGTAGTTCGGAGAGTCGAACCAGGTATTCCGGGAGAATATCCACAGTGCAGTATTACCAATGGACACTTTAATTCATGGTATGAATTGTTGAGCGTCAACGATTTTTACAACGTTACCTATTGGTATACTGTCAAACGTTTTACCGAAGGCCTTACCTTCGGAGAACCTAACCCGCAGTATCGAGTGTATAACTTCGTGTTCTGAGTATGAAATTGGTATCCTGACTCTCAGTCTTGACTCCCGGAACCGCAAGTATAGGTGAAGCTATAGACTCAGCCGTTCGGCACTCGAAAAATCTGATAACGTTCTCGATGGGTTTGTTTTAGATCATATAAATCATACATGAAATTATCGTACCCATCGCTGAAATGTATTCTAATGTATTTCTGTGAACCTAAAGTTATAGTCTCTATACAGCGGGTTAGCTCCTCGGAAGATACGGGATCCGGTTATAAGTATGACTCTATACCAATAGGTGACGTGCTACAACGGTTTGACTGTGTACTTTAATATCTATGCCCTGTAATAGGGTGGCCAATGCCCATACTGAACATTGGATTCACTCCTGCAACACCTGGTTTTTCTATCTGATTCACAACATAAGTGACGCAATTGACTCAGCTTTGCGTCTCCCGAAAAACGTGGCAACGTTTCAGAACGTCTTAACTGTACATCTTCGTATTCAGACATGAAATTACGGAGCCCATCACTAAAAGGAATAGCAGTTTGTTTCACTGAACAAGAAGTTATACTCTCGATACAGCGGTGTAGCTGTTCAGAGCGTAATGCCCGCGGTAAGAAATTGACACTAAACCATTATGTAACGTTCTACAACGGTTTGACTCTATATCTTAATATTTAAACAGTCGAATAAAATGTCTATTGCCTATACTGTACCAAACTTTCACTAGTTGAGTACTTGGTGTGGCCCTCGGAACGACAGGAGTGGTGACGCTATTGACTTAGCAATTCGACTCTCAAAGACGGTGGTAACGATCCCGAGCTGTTTGACACTCGGTCTTCTAATTCGTAAATGAAGTTAAGGTGCTCGTGACTGAAATGAATACTAATTTTTTTCAGCGAACACGAACTTATACTCTCGATGATGCCGGTGTGTTCGGCGGATGATAAGGCCTTTGGTAAAACGTTTGCCTTTATACCAATTGATAATTCTCTCAAGTTGTTTGACGCTCTACTGTTATATTCAAACCATGAACTAATGTGATTATAGCCAAAACACATGAGCGGACTCTCTCCCGAAATATTTGGTCCGACTCTCCGAACTACACGATAGGTGAAGCTATTGAGATTTCCATCCGCCATTCACAGAAGGTGGTGACGTTCCCGGTCGATTTGACCCTCGATCTTTTAGTTCATGCATGACGTTAAGGTGCCCGTCACTGAAATGAATACTAATATCCTTCTCTGAACACGAAGTTATGCTCTCTATTACGCGGGTGGGGTTCGCGGAAGGTAGGATCTTCGGTATAAAAGTTTGACTTTAGAGCAATTCGTAGCATTCTCAAATGGTTCTACGCTGCATTTTAATATTCAAACCGTGAATTAAGATGTCAGATGACAATACTGTACAGCGCGTTTGTTTTTCGGAATCAAACGATAAGTGATGCTATTTTGCTAGCCGTGCATCAATCACAGATGGTGATAACGCGCTCGAATGGTTTGACCCTTGATCTTCTAATTTATACACGAAATTAATGTGCTCGTCACTACAACGTATACTACTTCATGTCACTGAACCCTATGCTATGCTCTCGATACAGCGGGCTAGTTTTTGGAGGGTAAGGTCAATGGTAAATCGTTTGCCATTATTGGAATTAGTATCATTCTGAAACAGTTTGCCGCTCTACATTAATATCTAAACTGTGAATGAAGGTGTCTATAGCCATCAGAGTTCAGAGAATTTACTGCAGTGATACGTGGTTTTACTCTTAGAGTCACAGAACAGGTGATGCTATTTATTTAGCTGTGCGACCGTCGAAGAATGTGATAACGTTCTCGGACGGTTTGGTCCTCGACTTCCTAATTCATTCAAGAAATTAAGGGGCCCGTCCCTGAAATGACTACTAATGCATTTCGATTAACACGAAGTTATTCCTTCGATGCAGCTGGTTACATTCTCAGAAGGTAAGGTCGTCGGTAGAAAGAATAACTTTATACGAATAGGTAACGTTCTGCAACGGTTTGACGACTTACGTTAATATTAAAACAGTGAATTAAGGAGCCTATTTTCAATACCGTTTAGCGGATTTATTCATGGAATACATGGCTTGACTCTCGGATTCACAAATATTGGTGAAGCTGTTGACTCTGCCGTTCAAATCTCGAAGGAAGTAGTAACGTTATAGAAATGTTTGAAACTCGAACGTCTAATTCATGATAGGAATTGAGGTGTTCGTCCCTAAAATGTATACTAATTTGCTTCTCTGAACACGAAGTTATGCCCTGGATACAGCGTGTTTTGTTGTCGGAAGGTAAGGCCTTCGGTAAAAAGAGTGACTCCATTCCAAATGGTGATGTTCGCCGACAGTTTGTCTTTGTTCCTTAATGTTCAAGCCATGAATTATCGTGTCAATTGCCTATGTAATTTAGTGGATTTTCTCTCGTAATGACTGGTTAGACTCTTGGAATCGCAGGATAGGTGAAGCTATTGCCTCAGTTATGCGACTCTCAATGAAGGGGAAACGATTTCGAACGGTGTAGCTATAGATCGTCTTATTCATACCTGAAATACAAGTGCCTGGCACTAAAGTGTACACTAGTTTGCTGGTCCGAACACGAAGTTAAACTCTGGATACAGCGGGTTAGGTGCTCGGAAGGTAAGACAATCTGTAAGAAGTTTGACCCTACACCTATAGGAATTGTTATACAGCGACTTGACGGCCTGCTTTTGTTTTCATACCTTGAATTAATGTGTCTTGTACCAATACCATTCAACGGATTTACTCGGGGATTACCTGGTTTACCCCTTGAAATCACAGTATAGGCGAAGGTATTGGCTCTGGCGTTCTAATCTCAAAGTGGGTGGATACGTTCTCGAACTCTTTGACTTTCGATATTCCAATTCATTCCTGAATTTAAGGTGCCGTCAATAAATTGAATACTACTGTGTTTCTCTAAACCCGAAACCATACTCTCGATATGGCAGGATAGCTTCTCGGATGGTAAGGCATTCCGAAAAGCGCTGGACTCTATGCCAATAGATATCGTTCTACAACGGTTTGACGGTCTGCTTTAATATTCAAACCGCGAATTAAGGTATCTATGTCCAGTGCTGTATAGCGCATTTACTCCAGATTATCTCGTTTGACTTTTGCAATCACAGGATTTATGCAGCTATTGACTTAGCGGTTCGAATCTCAAAGAAGGTGGTAACTTTCTCGAAAGGCTTGGCCCTAGATCTTCTTATTCATAATGAAATTAAGGTCCCCGTCACAAAAATGTCTACTAATTTGGTCCTCTAACCACAAAGTAGTACTCTCGAAACGGCGGGTTTGCTTCTCCGAAGGTGAGGCAATCGGTAAATTGTTTGAATCTAAACCAATAGGTAACTTTCTACAATGGTTAGATATTCCGCCTTAATATTTAAGCCGTGAACATAGGTGCCCATTTTCTGTATTGTTCTGCAGATTTACTTCAGGCTTACCTGGTACGACTCTCGGAAACACTGGACGGGTGACGGTATTCACCTAGCTGTTCGAGTCCCAATGCGGGTGGTAACCTTCTCGAACTGTTTGATCCGCGTTATTCTTATTCATACATGAAATGAAGGTGCCCATCACTACAACGTATACTAATTTTGTATCTCTGAAAACGAAGTTACACTCTCGATACAGCGGGATACATTTTCGAAGGTAACCCACAGTTTCGTGAGTATAACTCTGTGTACAGAGAACGAAATTAGTCTTCAGTTCGGTAACGGACACCTCAATTTACTGTGTGAATTAGAAGATCGAGTGTCAATCCGCTCGAGAACGTTGACACCTTCGGTGAGAGACAAACGGCTAAGTAAATAGCTGCACCTGTTCTGAGATTCCGAGCGCCAGGCTGGTGATCCGTGTGTAAATCCGCTGAACAATATTGTCAATGGACACCTTAATTCACGGTTTGAATATTAAAGTAGAGCGTCAAACCTTGTGAGAGCGTTACCTTTTCCTAGAAATTCAAACTGTTTACCGAAGACCTTACCCCTCAGACAAACTTATACAGTGCATAGAGAGTATAACTTCGTGATCAGGGAAAAAAAATTAGTATTTACTTCAGTGGCGGGCACTTTAACTTCGTGCGAATTAGGAGATCGAGGGCCATACCTCTCGAGAACGTTACTACCTTCTGTGACAGACGAACGGTTATGTGTGTTGCTTCACCTATGCTGAGATTCCTACAGTCCAATAAAGTTATTCCGGCAGTAAATCCGCTGAACAGTATTGGCAACAGACACGTTAATTAATGGTTTGAATATTAAATTATATCGACAAGCCGCTGTAGAACGTTACCAAATGCTGTAAAGTCAAACGTTTTACCGAAGACCTTGCCCCCGATGAACTAATCCGCTATATCGATAGTACAACTTCGTGGTCAGGGAAAGAAATCGGACATCATTTCAGTGACGGGCACCTTAACTTCATGTATGAATAAGAAGATCAAATGTTACACCGATCGACATCGTTACCAACTTCATTGAGAGTAGCATGGCTAAGGCAATAGCTTTACCCATCCTGTGACTTCGAGCGTAAAACAAGTCATAACGGGAGTAAATCCGCTGAATTACATAAGCAATTGAGACCATAATTCACGGTATGAACATTAAAGTAGAGAGTCAAACTATCGGAGATCATTACCAATTGTTATTGAGTCACTATTTTTGCTGATGGCCTTTCCTTCCGAAAACATAACTCGCATTATCGAGATAATATTTTCGTGTACATGGAAACAAATAAGTATACATTTTAGTGACGTATTCCTTAACTTTATGTACGAGTTAGAACAGCGAGGGTAAAACCGTTCCACAACGCTACCACCTGCTTCGAGAGCCGAACTTCTAGATCAATAGCTACACATTCCCTGTGATTCCGAGAGTCAAACCAGGTCCACGGAATTAAATGCACTGTACAGTACTGGTAACGGCACCTTAATTCACGGTATGAATATTAAAGCAGACCGTCATACTGTTGCAGAACGTTACTTATTGTTATAGACTCAAACCTTCTACCGAACGCATTAGAAACTGACGCGCTATATCGACATTAGAACTTCGTGTTGAGAGAAGCAAATTGGTACACATATATGTGACGGGCACACTAATTTCCTGTATGAATTGGAAGATCTGGAGGCAAACTGATCCAGAACGTTATCACATTATTTGAGAGTTGAACGGCTATGTCAATAGCTTCACGCAACCTGCGATTTTGACAAGCCAACCAGATATTCCCAGAGTATATCCGCTTAACAGTATTGGCCAAAGGCTCCTTAATACAGTGTTTGAATGTTAAAGTACTGTGTCAAACCGTTGTAGGACGTAACATATTTGTATGAAGACACGCTTCTGACCGATTGCCACACCTTCCGAGAAGCTAACCCGCTTTGTCATGAATATATCTTCGTTGTTAGAGAAACACATTCCTATAAACTTTAGTGACGGCGTCATATGTTCATGTATGAATTAGAATATCGATGTTCAAAGCGCTTGAGAGCATTACCACTTTCTTTGACAGTCGCACAGCTACGCCAATAGCTTCACCTAACATGGGATTCCCAGATTAAAACCAGGCACACGGGGATTATATCCGCTGAAAAGTATTGGCAATATACATATTAATTCACGGTTCAAATATTAAAGTTGCAAGTCAAATCATTGTAGAACGTTACCTATTCGCATGGCGTCAAACTTTTTACCGAAGGCCATATCATCCGAGAAGCCCATCCCGCTACACCAAGTGCCTTGCTCTGTGCCCGCGGTAGCAAATTAGTAGCATTTAGTTTTGGAATACGTGGTTTGACTCTGAGAATATTGGAATACGTCAAGCTATGGACTTAGCCGTTCTTCTCTCAAAGAAAGTGGTAACGTTCCCGAACGGTTTGATCCTCGATCTTCCATATAATACATGAAATTATGGTGCCTGTCTCTAAAATTCATACTAACTTGCTTGTCTGAACTCGAAGCCACACTCTCTACACAGCAGGATAGCTTCTAGAAATGTAAGGCCATCGGTAAAATATTTGACTCTAGTCCAACAAGTAACTCTCTACTACGGTTTGCCTCTAAATATTAATATCAATACCGTGATATAGGGTGTCTAAGACCAATACTGCAAGGCGGATTTATTCCCGGTATATCTGGTTTGATTCTCGGAATCACAGGGTATGTCAAGCTATTGACTTAGCCGTTCGAATCTCAAGGAAGGTGGTAACGTTCTCGAACGCAAATCTCCGAACTACTATGTCATTCATGAAATTATGGTGCCCATCACTGAAATGTATACTAATGTGTTCCTCTGAACACGAAGGTATACTCTCGATACGGATGTTTACATTCTTGGCACGTGTGGCTTTCGGAAAAATGTTTAACTATATACATATAGGTATCGCTCTGCAACGGTAAGACGGTCTGCTTTAATATTCATTGCGATAATTTCGTTGTCTATTGCCAATACGGTACGGGGCACTTACTCCCAGAGTGCCTATTTTGACTCTCAGAATCATAGAATACGTGAAGCGGTTAACTTTGCCGTTCGAATCCCAAAGAATGAGGTAACGTTCTAGAGTAGTTTGACTCTCGAT